>NC_088603.1:63102015-63284515 GCF_036013475.1 Columba livia | reverse complement strand
GATGAGGAGAGCTCAGCTCATTTCTAATGAAATAAATAGCTAGTTTTGTACTATCTCAGGGGACCAGTCTTGAGCCCATACTAATGGGGGCCCTACAGCTCTGTTTTGTATTCCTCCTTCCCGCAACCCCCATGCCTTGAAAATAGTGAGAATACTTTTCAGATGACCGACCCAAGTACGTACATCTCACCACCTGTTTTGAAATATTCAAGGACTGCTTTTGAAAAATATTTTAGAGAACAATGCTAGAGAGTCATTAGGGGTTTTTTATTTCCCCAAATCAATTTCAAAGTAGACATACAAAGAACCTCACCACAGTATTTTCAATTTAGGATACATTATTTTGGCATTTCTTAAGAAATCATACAAGTTAAATCTCTCCCAAAGCTGCACTTTCTTGGACTGGTAAGGAAGCAGGTGACACAGATAGCACCGAAATAAATGCTGCTTTGCCATAGATGACAGCACATGTCCTGCACAGCACACTGAGGCTACTAAGCTGCTTCAGAGAATGACAGACTATAGGCACAATCCAACAGCTCCTACTCAAATGAGCAACCTTTACTCACATCAGAAACATCACGAAAATTAACAGAATTGAAAGAGTATGAACTAGTCATGCAAAGAGCAATCTTTGTGGTCTTGCCCCAATCAAGCACTCCAGAGGGAATTAAAATAATGACTTTTATATATATATACACATATATATGTGTGTGTGTGTGCGTGCATTGGAGAAATGGACGTTGCCCTAGTATTTCACAAATTAGGTTTTTAACATCCTTTTCAGTAGTACTTATTGATACGAAAGGACTGAGGTACTATATTGTTGCTTTTGAAGTGTAAGTCCTCACCGACTTCGATAGGGAATAAAGCTCAGAAGCATATGACTCCACATAATAGGGTATTTTTGTTGTTTGTTAAAACTCAACCACTTTACGAAGGACAGAAAGCAATACCAAAATTTTATCATTACTCCAGGTTATCAAAATTTAAAATGTTAAAATATTAAGCCAGAAGTTAATTTTTGGTTCTAGTTACAGCTTATACCTATTACAGGAAAACGAAGCATTTTTCCATGTTTCCTTATGTTTTACAGCTTGCTTTCATTTTCTACTATATTATAAAGCAATTAAATCCATTAGGTACTGAAAAATTTAATCTTTTTGTTTTATTTTTCCTGAGGAGAAACAATATTTTTTACTATTACAATGACAATATGGTGCAGTGAAAATTTTCAAGGACTTTGGAGGAATTAATCGAGCACTTGCTTAATCTTATAGCCATGGCTTGAATTTTGCAGTTCTTACTTAGACAAAAGGTGTTGAATGAGAGTTTTGTCAAGCAGTCACTAATAACCTCTCAGTTATTTTCTTTCTCTCATTAGCAGTCTTAACGGCTAACAGACTCATCTGAAGCTGCTATGGGATGCAAGATGAATTACAGCACGTAAAGCTTATCCTATGAAAACAGGTGAAAAATTGCAGGCAGCATCTCCCAAATGGCACCCGAGGCGAGCTCCTGAGCAGGTACCAACCCGCAGAGCTGTGCTGGCTCCTGCACAGCAACAGCACTTCACATCACTGGGGTCTGGCCCTAAAACTAGCCCACAAAAATTCCAATGAAGGGATTTTTTAGTAAGTCACTTTTGGATAGCAATACCTGAAGCCACTCAGGTGCTCTGCTGACTAAGAGCGGGGTGCAAGGGGCTGGCAGCAGGAGGCTTTGCTCTGCCACCCTCACCAAGCACACCCACCAAAGGCTTTCCAGGCTGGAGCAATGTGTGGCTGCGGGGAGGATGGTGCTGGCCTGCTTTCTGGCTGTCCAAGAGGAAGGGAGAGGGCTGGAAAGGTGCCATGGGTCCTTCAGTCACCCTCAGGCCATGTGCAGAGTTGAGAAAAAAATGCCACAGCTGCCGACTACATGCACACAGGATTTGTAAACCTGGCTCTACTAGTTCCGAATTTTTACTGCGAGCATATGTCTCTCTGCACCACATGCAGGGGAAGCCTCTTGCATGATGTGCAAGGGAAAATATAATGACTGGATGCTTCAAAAATGCTGCCATCTACTTTTGTGAAACAGACTAAAATAAAACATCACAGTCTAGTCAGGTTAATTCTGAAAGCATATGCTGTTTATTAAATGCCCCGTTTCTTGGGACTAAATGCTTACTGTCTGGAAAAAAGCCCCAACCGACTCCTCTGTGTTTGATCTTTGCTCCAAAATCTTTTGATTTTGTCTCAAATCACTTCTAGTTCCATATATGTAGATTATCTGAAAAGCACCTTTTCAATTATATTAAAGAAGGACAATTACAATCAATTTTTCTCTGACAATTCAGTGTTTTCTTGTATTTTGTTACTCTGTATCACAGAATCCTCAAATTATGTGTGACTCATAAGACATTTGGATAAAAATAGGTAAGAGAACAAGCATTTTCTAGGCTTCCACCTATTTCAAATTGCTGATACCTTCCTGAAGCATACAAACCAACATGTCTTGCAAAGGAATCCTACCAATGTGCGAGTAAAATATTTTCCGAAGCTTTTTTTTTAGACTATATGCAATTACACAAATGAAAGCATAGAAAAGCACTGTATGCATTGCTATTTTTTCTACACTCAGGGCTGCATAGTTGAAAACCATTATTTTCTAAATGTAGGAATTTCAGGAAGGAAGAAAAAACACGGATCTTTCACTGAGATGCAGTGTACGAACTGTGAAGAAGTTTCAGAAAAAAATGCATTTGTTAATAAAATGTCTGCGAACTATGAAGACGTATAAAATGTTCTCACACGCAAATCTAATAATAACTTCATAATGCTGCTCACAGCACTTCTGTATGTTTAAACAAGCAATATTATAAATAAAACTCTGAGCATAGCGCACTGATTCAGGACAATTATTTACTACTCCTACCATCATAATACACAAACTTATTTTTCCCCAAGCACAATTAAATAAAGAAAATATGTTTTTTAAAAACCCCACAAATTTGTTTTCAAAATTACAGTAATTTGGAAACAGTAGCCTTGTTAACAACGTATTGATCATTTAGAAGAACAGTATTACTTTTTCCTTAGCTTTATCATCTCTTACAATTGACAGAGCTTTTAAAGAAAGTTTTTTAAATTGTTAGAACACGTTGATTCCATTGCAAATTAATTCTTTTTAACTCTTTATGATAGCTTTGAATCCCATAAAGAAAGATAAATTATCACATACTGAGCCCAAGCTGTGAAACAGGAGGAGACAAATAGAGACCCCTACTGTGTTTAACAATGTAGAAGAAATTCCAGACTCAATAGAAAAATTTTCTGTTCTTTTTCTCAGACCACAAAAGCTGTTAGTATGGATTTGAACAGTGGAGGGCACTCTTGCTATGCAAAAACCCATACTGACCTGGCACACTCGGTGTGATCTATTGAGTAGCCTGAATCTCAGAATTTGTTAAGTAACAGCCACCTGTGGCACAGGCACTAACTGTATTCTGTTAAAAACATTTGCAGTTTCTAATCTGTGCAGTGAAGCACTTTGATATCTCAAACACTGGCGCCCTTCTATGTGTATGCAGATGTGGAACAGACGCAAACTTCACAAATTGTCTGGAATATTTGTGCAAAATATCATATTAAATAAGACCTGTGTTATATTTTTCAAAATCACATAAACAGCTATTCGGTTGGCTGTTATGGCATGTATACATTAATTTCAACTTGTGTAGAATTTCTGTACAAATATACTGATGTTTGTAGGAACTAAGTTTATTTTGAATGCATCAAGTTTTATTAGGAATCCTAAAAAAAAAATCGAGGTCAATACTTCTAACATAGCTGATATGAATAAGATATTAAAAAACCCAAGCCAAACCAAATAAACTAGAAGCAGAACACTAGATTCAGCATAGCTTTCTTATTTTGAAAAGTATATAATTAACTACATCTTAAACTATGTAAATCTAAAACCCTGCAGAATGAAGCCAGCCACTCTCTGAAAAACCACAGAAATACTGACAAATTTGTATATGGAGGCTCTCATTATGAGAAGACAATGTGAGGACCCAATCCTGCACCTCCTAGATATCTCAAAACCAAACTTACAAGCACTGAACTCAATAGCACTACTCCTTTGAGCAAAATTACTCACATGCAGGAGTGCCTGAAAGAGCAAACTCAGAGTGATTTGATGCCATTTGTGCAGCTCAGTCATTTTGCTCATTTACCATTCTCCATACTGCGGTATTGCAAAAGATAGTAATGCACATAAAGATCTAAACAAATCCATCAGCTTCCGTCATTTCCAGCTTTGAGGACATTAGTGCATCAACAAAATCATAAAATAAAATTATCAAACAGCACCAGTAGAAAGGATCTCCTGAAACCCTGAATAGTGAGTCAGTTTTGATTAACTGAAACAAAAAATACTGCAGCACCTGCAGGGTTAATTAAGCAGCTCAAGATGCTGGGCTTCACAAAAGGGAACCTTTTCCTTCTTTAAGAACTGTAAACACTTGTGCTGAACTAGATGGGCATTTGATAAGCTGTACAGCATGTAGCAAACTCAGAGGGATCTCTAGTTAACACTCAAATTCAGTGTTAACACTTAACAGAACAGTGGTAAGCCGTGCTGCCAAGGTCAACTGCACAGATGTACTAATTGTATTATGAGCTTGACATCCAGTGGCCACCCCTGGCAGGGCAAAGCAGGCAAAGGTTAAATCAGCAAGCCTTGTCAGAGCACTTCTAACTACCCACCCTCGGGGAGAGGCCTGGGGAAGCTGTCGGGCACTCCCTGAGCCCACCTTCTCCTTCCCAGCTGCAGGATGAGCTCCTGCACCCGCGGGGCAGCACCCACACATGCAGCACCCACCCGTGCCTCCTGCACCCACCCTGGCTGGCTGGCTGGGGGCTGCTAGAGAAGGTCAGCAGCCTTCCCAAGTATTTTGGTGTACCTCCCTCGCTCTGTCGAAAGTTTGGAAATTTTTGGGGGTTTCCTTTTCAGCCAGGGATAGGGTCCAAATCTGGGGGGGAGTGGTGGAGAATCAGTTTTAGAGACTGGCAATAAGAGTTTTGGAAGGACTCTTTTTAAAGATTCAATTTACCCCATAGTAAATGATGTTCAAATGTGCTCACCCTGACTACCGCAAGAAAATACTAAAGACCCTACTCTTTTGTTCACTATCTTTTCACTTTTCAGCTAAAAAGAAACACATTTTTAAAACGTGTTTTGTTATGGTTTTCTATCACCATTTTAAACAATTATTTTTCTGGCTTCCTCAATTTTGAAGAGGGTTTTCCTTGTTAAAAGAAATGCACTCTATGTCCAACAACACTATAACAACCAGCTCCTAAAAGTATACTCTGGCCTCAATTCCCTTTTTTTTAATTAATGGAAAATCGTCACTACATTTAGTGGGTAATTTTAAGAGGGCAAAGGAAACAGGACTTTGGCCCTTTACATTGAAATGTACAATTCAATAAAAATTTACTGCTGGAACTAGATTTACTCATGTTTCCTCTGAAAAAAAATACAGCAAATTGCTCTTGCTTTACAAATGCAGTATTACAAAATAAATTATTTTTACATGATTTTGGAAAATGTGTCAGTACTTAACTATTTTAATGTCGTGCCAGACCTGGTTTATTATCAGTAAAAGTAATTGACTCATGCCCTGACTGATGGATAGTCAACAGATATGCCTGTCCTGGCTTGGCAGTCAACAAATCAAATGAAGGAAAGATACTCAGAAAATCTTTGCAGGACTCATACTATTTTTCAGAAATGGCACTAATACTCGTTATTAATTACTTTATTTTTACTCTTTTTTTTTTAAATGCCACCCGTTTTTTAATTGTAGCTCTTCCTCTTTCTTAGGCAAGGAGAAGTAATTTCCAACTGCTAAATGTATGCATATTCCTAGCTTAATTACACAGAATTTAAACCAACACCTTTCAAAATTTCCTCCCTCCCACTCTGAAAAAAGAACCTTAATGTCTACATGAGAAGATCGTAAGACTTCCTCAAGATCAGCACCACCAGATAAGATCTGACCCAGTTTTGTCTACTTTCATTGTTATACATACATCAGCAAACTGGCTGCCTGTTTTACTTTCCTTATTATTCCAAATATTTTCCTATTGCTAACACAGTTCAAAATAGAGTATTTTTAAAAATATACACAGATGTTACACAGTTTGAATGTTAAATCCCTACCATAATACCAGGACTTCTATATACAGTTTCAATTACTGATTGCTATCAATGGCAGAATTTATAGCAATACTTATTCGATCTTTATTTTTCAAAACAAAATGCCTTCTCTTACAGTTGCCTCAGAACAAACATTTGCAAAATTCACCCAAGTTTTATGTTTACTGACAGGTGCTCAAGTTTTACAGGCTAACTGATATGGAATAACCTCATTTTTGTATGTAGGAATGTCCCTCCAAAATGTGTTTTTACCATCTGTATATACAGATAGAGTGAACACACTCACAGGAAGCTGGTTGCTCCACAGTGAACTGTGTCGTTGCTGTAGCAAAGTCGTCGTGCACATACTCCAAAAGAATAGCAAGCGCAGCCATCAACTGCTCAAAACCTCACAGCCCAATCCCACTTTACCAGGACGAAAAAGATCCATTAGTTTAGAGTATGTTGTATGTATTGAAGAGTGGGGGGAAAAAACGGGTCAAATATTTTTAACAATGACTGCAAAAAGCACATTAGAATACTGTCATTACACAGTTCACTAGAAGGTATCCCTTCCACCTCAGAAAAAAACGACGATACATCTTTGCCAGAAACTTCACATGAAAAAGTCCAAAGCATCATTTGTCATCACCCTTACCGGAACCTCACTTGCACATACTAAGAACCACCTTTCAGCATTGCAAAAAAAATCCTTTTATTATCCATACTTTAAAAATACAAATGCTACTTCTGTGGTTTAATATAAAAATTAATTGGAGCTGAAGCATGTGCATTGTATCTATAATTCTGATTCATTTGTAATCTGTTGAATTAGGCAAATGTGTTAGAAATGTAATTCTACCTATTACAATGCTTGACATTTACTGAGAAACTGATATTATTGTATTCTACAGGCAGTCATTTGAGTCCTTCTGGTGTTTTAAAATTATTTCCATCATATCTTCTAATGTCGTCACCTGAAAGTGTTTTAATAGGTATCTTTTGCTTAGTCTTCTACAGTGCAATTATTCAAGTAATTTATCATCACCAGCTGTTTGTTAACACTTCCTTTCAAAATAATTTAAAAATATATTTTTAGCATTTCACTTTTGACAAATAATTTCAAACGATTTTGAGTGTAAATCTGTAGTTAATGACATTGTTAATTATCTTCATTTTTCCAACAGTTTTTCACCAGCATGACATTGCCCTGTTTGAATGCGGTTGTGTTAAGCTGTAGTCCAAACTGGCTATAAAATTATTTGTTCTGATTCTAAACTTCTGTGGCAACACTAACACAAAAGTTATGGTGAGACCAGTCAACTTAAAATCAGGCCTAATGTTGATCTTCCATTCTGCTCCCGAAACTGCCAGGCTCCTCTCAGCTACTATGAATGGCCCTTCACTCCAAGGATTACGTTTAGGGGACATTCATTTTTAAATGCCTCACTTAATAAAATCCAGTTTGAGTTGATATTAAACATGATTTCATTAAATAAATAACAAGCTTCATTTGCTTAATCTTAACAACAACTTCCACCTTTGAAGATAAACAGCCAAATTAGTGAAAAGGTTACATGTATCAAATAATACTGCAGTTTGCTTTTTAAAAACAACAAATTTTCTTGCTCTGTGCAAACTATTTTTGGTCTGTTGCACAATATACTCAGGAACTTTAGCAATATCTTGATTACAGCTGTGAACAAAGATGAAGAACACTGACTTAACAAGAATTGTTTTAATTCACGAGATTTTGAGTGCTCATTATATCTGGCCTATAAAATTGCTTTCAGTATAGCAATCATTAGCCTTCCTAATATAATGTGTAAACGATTTACATTACATTAATGTGCACTAGATAGCCTTCTACTCGTGTATCCTGTCTCCACCAACACCACTACTTCAGCTTGTTAGTTGTTAACTATGAAGGGTTTCAATCTATTAATTAAAATATGTTTTAATAAAATTAAACATAGCACATTTTGATAACAGCCTTATAAGGCTGAAAAGTATTTACATTGTTGCATTTTAGGGCTGCTGTGAAAGCCGATTTTGTGCTATTCAGGGACTACAATAATAACGCTTTAAAATTCCTCACTGGGATGCAATGTAGTCCTTTTGATGGAAAGACTGTCTTTCTCATTCGGCAGAAATAAATCCATTCATTTGATCATGTAGTCATTGAGGGCAATACAAAACAAACCAAGTGTGAGAAATTCTATGTGATGAAGTAAACAAAACAAAACCCCCAAAAAAAGGGGAAAAAAAGAAAAAAGAAAAAAAAACATTTCCATGACAAAAAGATTCTTTGTCCTTAATCTACCCACCATATGCAAGCGTTTCTTTTTAGCATATCTCTTGTTCTAATCTCGGGTGACATGGCTACATGGATAAGATTCACAAAACAAAACAAAAACCTGGTTTAACAATTTTTTTCAATTTATTAACTCACCAGTAGTGTCATAATGAAGCAGTGGGGTTTTATTTTTCTGTATTGAAATAGAATCAGAGCATGTAAAAGTTTATAATGCCACTCAAGCAGAGACTGGGCTCAACAAATCTTGTTTATGGAATAAAACACTAATTCTCATCTGCCTGCCTATATTAATTCTTTCACATGACCACTGTTTCCTAAGGAAAAAGATTAAATTTTGAAAATGCACTGCTTTGCCCCTCTGCTGTGTCAGAAGGAAGCATTTCTCTGTGTGTCTGTTACTGTCAACATCTAAGTGGGTTTTCCTGCAGCAGCGGCAGTAACCCCCTTAGTAGCCCCGGACAGTGTGGGACTTGCTCCCTGGCTCCCCAAATACGCCGGGAAGGAGCAGGAGGCTTAACATTTTGCCAGTCTGACAGATATTTTAACCTGATGAAGTGGATTAATGCTGCCTTAAGCTTCAGGGCTATAAAGTTCAGCTACAATAGTCAAAATCTTCCTCAGGCTTCAACTTTGCTGCCTTTCTCTCCCCATAGATGAAACTTAAGAGTCATTATAGTTTCGAAGTAGGAGAATGACTTTTTTTCTTTTTGAAGGAACAGGGGGAGATGAAGCAGTGGAGCAAGGGGCCTACACCAAAAGCAGAAAACACTGGGGCTCCCACTAGGTTATAAAAGAAACTAAGAAAGCAGTAGGCTCTACGCATAGAAGAAAAGAAAAACTTTTAAGTGGAAGCTCTTAGCCCAGGAAGAGTGAGCATGGGCTGTGGCATGCCTTGGCATGCTGCAATGCCAAGGACTACTAAAGAAATCAAAGCTGAAATTAAAAAATAAAGGAAGAAAAAAAGCTCTGCAGCCCTCTTCTCGAAAAAATTACAGCGGAGTGGAAATAAGTAGTGATTATAGCCCAAATCCTTCCAGCTTCGGGCACTTGTTCACTAGCAGCCTGGGCAGCCCAGATGTATAAAAGCAAGTGTTCGTGTGCCTGCGTATGAGGAAGGAGCGAAGAATGGCGGATGGGCGAGAAAATCACCCTTCCCCGCTGCCTGCAGCCGGCGCGACAGGGGCCGGTGGCGGTGGTGGCACTCCGTGTCATCCACCACTGATAATAATTACAGTCGCAACAGAGCCAGGAGGCGAAGGGACGATGGCAGCGCAGGGACGGAGGCGAAATGTACTGCTCAACCTTCTCGAAAACATGAAATCAACTCCGCTGCCCCCGCGCACCCGAGCGGCCCTGTCCGCTCCTACCGGGGTCCCCTGCCTGCCACCCAGCGACGGTCCCCCGATCCCCGGCAGCTGCCGGGGCAAACAGGGGAAGCGGTTCGGGCAGCCCAGCGCACAAGCGAGCTGCCTACAAACGCGCCTCCCCCCGCAGCCTGTGCCGGGCGGCCCGGGGCGGTGGGGGGTTGTGAGGGACAGAGGGAGACCCTGGCACCGGCCGATATGGCGCTGCCCCGGGAGAGCGTCCCGGGCCCGGCAGCCCCCAGCCCGCCGGACTCCCCCAGTTGTCGCAACCCCAAGCAGGGCACCTCGGGCCCGGCCGTCTCAACTTTCCTGCCAGCGGGACGAGAGGAACATGGCTCCTACCCGCCCCGAGCCTCCACCGGGGATACCGGGGGGGGAAGGGGTACCCCAAAAAATAAAGAGAGGGAGCACACCGGAGAGGAGGAGAAGGAGGTAGGCGCTGCTCCGGGGCGCCCGCTCATGCAGCTGCCCGAGCCCGGCTGAGTGGGGAGGGAGGGCCTCGCCCCGCCGCCGAGCCCAGCCGCGATAAAAACGCTTGGGAGGCCGGGAGGGAGCTGCTGGGAGGGATGGTTAGTCAGGGGGTGGGCTGCAGAAACTTGGCTAAACTGCTAACTTCTCAGTTCCGCTGCCTCTTCCCCCAGCTGCTCTAATTCCCATTCTCCCGCTGCAGAGTAATTGCGCTCCCATGTTCACCATCACCATAAATCCACCTATCTCCATCCGAAACACACTCACAAAAGGAGAGAGAAGAGGCGCCGGGAGCCCTTACCGTGCTCAGAAACTACCTCCGCTTGTAGCTCTTCGTCCGATTTGAGATGCTGGGGTTTCGCTTGCTTTCGACGAGACATGCTGCTAACTGAGCCGTCTTGACTCTGCTTTTTGCAGAGGCATCAGCGACGTGGAGGTGGAAAGGGGGAGGAATTGGGTACTAGGGAAGGGGGGTGTGGGCTGGAAATAACTGTTCGCAAATAAAAGGCGAGTTGCAAAACCAACCAAACAACAACAGAAAAGGCAACTAACCAACCACCAAAAAACAAAAAACAAAAAACAAAAAGCTACGCTAACCAGCCAACCAAACTGTGAGTGAGTGAATGAGCGGGTGAGTGGGTGAGCGAGTGGGGGATTAGCCGGGTGGGGTGTGCTCGGTGCAGTGGGGTGTGCGCGGCGTGCTGGGGCGGCTGCGCGGAGCGCGCATGGGGCTCTGTAATTATGATTGTGAATAATGCATGGCGATTAATGGTGCTGGGGGCGAGCGCGGATTGGCGCGGCTCCAGCGGACTCAGGCTTGCATATGTAAATGAAGAACGGGGCTCCGCAATTAGCCGCTTAGCTCCGCCAAATGATGCGTCTCCGCGGCACCGGCAGCGCCGCCTGCGAGAGGCACCGACCGCGGTGGCGGCGGCAGCAGCGGCGGCAGCAGCGACACACACACGCACCAGGCAGGAGGGCTCTGTTTTGCACACACTTTACACAACATATGTGCAAGGTTCACTTGTTGGGGGAGGTCACGATCTTCGCTTTTCTGTTTGTCTTTCTTCCCTCACCCGGCTGTTTCTTTTGCTCTGCTTTTTTCTGTCCCCTTTGCTTTTTTTTTCTGGCTTTTTTTTTTTTTTTTCTTTTTCACTCTGCGTCCTCTTCTCTCTTGGTCACTCTTTCCTCAGAAGTTGATCTGAAAGGCGTGTGATTTCTCTGTGCGTGAGAGTAATTTCTTCCCAAGAGGAAAAGAAACTTTTGTGTATGCTTTTTCTTTTTCCCTTTACTTTCGGTGTGCGTGTGTGTTGCTCTGCTCTTCTTTCCCCTTGATCTTCACATGCTTGTCTTTAGCTCTTCCTCCATCCTGTCTCGTATTCCGTCTCTCTTTCTCTGTCTCCACGGCTGACTTTTGTTCTCTCCTCTCTCCAAAGCGCACGCATGCACACACAGAAGATCTTGGGCAGTTTTGTCTTTTCACCTCTCCTTCCTTCTTCTTTGTCTTGCAGCTTCTTTCTCCAAGCAGAGACTCCCCGTTGGTGGTGGTGGTCACTTCCTGTTGTCCATTGGTAGGAAGTTTTTTTTTCTTTCTCTCTCTCTCTCAGGTTGTAATGACTTTTTGTGACACTCCTCACCCCACCCCCCCTCCCCCCCCGGCTCAGTCGTGTGTCCTGTTAGCTAATGACAGCGGTCTCGTGTGTGCGCCGATGAGCAAGTCCTTGGTCTCCAGCAAATAGTATCGATCTTCTCGCAGACTTGGGGGGCGGGGGGTGGCTATTGTTGTCGCAGGGGTGATCCCCCCGTCGCCTGCCTTGCCTCGCTCCCTGCGGCGCTGGCAGTGCTCTCTGCGCGGCGGCTCCCCGGTCGATGCCTCTGCTCCGCGCCGAGGAACGGTGCGCGCACCGCGGCCGCTGTTGATTTCGGGCAGATAAACTTTCAAGTTTGGGAGACGTGCGGGTCACCCGGCAGCTCCTCCTACTTTCCTCCTCCTCCTCCGCCTCCCGTGCCGCGCTGCCCGGGCTGCCGCCGGGGCTGCCCCCGGCCCCGCAGCCCGATCAACTCCCCCGCCGTCTCCGAGCCTCCCTCTCTGCACGCACTTTCCTAACAGCGGCTTTTCTCCCATGCCCCCCACCCACCCTTTTTTTGTAAAATTGAGTGGGGGGGAGGCTTCCCTCCCCGCCGCCCCTTTCCACCCCCGCTCTCCACTCTACCGCATTGCAAGTTGCCGGGGAGCCGGGCCGAACCTCCCCCGCCCCGTCCCGCCGCCTCGCGTCCCCTCCCGCCCCGTCCGTCCCACGGGGAGGCGGGCGGCCCAGTCGCCGCGCAGCAGCTCCAACTCCCCGGCAGCTGCCACGAGTTGCCCCTTCCCGCCGCCGTCCCTGTCCGCCTGCCCCTCTGCTGAGGCGGGCGGGGAGCGCGGCCAGCCGGTCTCCCATGGCAGGGACCCGCCGCTAGGATGTACCCCACAGTCGGTGATCGCCACCGCGCAGGGTTACGCAGTGCGCGCACTGCCCGGGAGCGCGGCTCTGTGCCTGTGTGTGGTTTGGGGGCGGGAGGCTGCTCCGGCGGACCCTGCCACCCTCTCCGCTGTTTTGTTTTGGGGTTGTTTTGCATGCTTTTTTTAACTGTTAGTTGCAGACCGGGCCCTGCGCGTTGCTCGGCCCGTTCCCCGCCCCGTGCTGCGCTTGGCAGAGCGGCCCCAGCTCCGGCCGTCGCCGGGGCGCGGAGGCGCAGCTCACCTTGCCGGGCGGCAACAGGCAAGCTCCGTGTATGGGGCCGGGGATCAGGGATTTTCTCCTAATACCCCCACCCCGGTCCGTGTAATCCAGCCCTAGTCCTTAAAACACACTAACCCTGTCTTCTTTGGGAAACTCCTCTGTGTAAACTTTCCCTGCTGATAGCTCGCTTTATCTCGTGCGTTGTGATACCGTGTCTCTGGGGTTTCGGTTTATTCCTCGCTTTTATGTTGGTAGGCAAATCAAATAAAGTTAGAGCCGACAGTTTAAGCCACTCCGGATAGTTTGCTAACACGCAAACCATCAGCGATTTCTGTGCTGGAGGTATTCGTTAGAAAAGCGCACGGCCCTGAAGGGTAACAATACTGAAACGCCAAGTCAATGCCTTTTAGATATTAGACGAGGATACTTCTCAGTCCTTCGTTTAGCGAGATGTTTACACGAGACCCTTCGCAATGATTGCCCACTTCATGATTAAAAAACTTGTTTGGTGCTTACAAATTCTAATACATCTTCTCTCCGTCTGTCCATCCTTGCTGAAACTTTGGTCGCACAAAGAGTGTCTCATTTAAAATACCTGGAGACGATCGTGATGGCTGAAATCTGACGTGATTTTCTAATACGATGTGTGAGGGAACGACTTCATTAATCAAGGTTTTTTTTTTTTTTCTTTTTTCTTTTTTTTCCCCCGTCAGAAGTAGGAATTTATTGCACCCGGCGTACACGAATAACACGTTATTTGTGTGTATATGCTGCATTATATTGTAGGGAGAATGCAGGTGAAAGGGAGCGTCTGCGGGCGTTCAGGTAACACTCAGCACCGCTGCCGCGAGTGGGGAGCTGGGGCTAGGGCTTCTCCTTCCACGGCAGAAAGGTACATTCTCTGATTTGCTTTGGGTGCAGGGCCTCAGCTACCCCCTGTGACTGAAACATTTGCCTGGAATAAGAGGGGACACACTTTAACCTCACCCAGGCATTTTTTTTTTTTCCAATTGTAGTAGTACCAGTCATCTTTTAAAAGGATTTGTTGCTGTTACTCAGGCAACATTTTTTTTCCCCCTAAACTTTGACGTTTTCTGTTTGCTCAGTGCCTGGTAGTTCCCCAGGAGCAGGCGATTTCTTGAAGAACGTTTTAAAAGTGTCTTTCTTATAGCGCGATGTGGGGGGAGGGCGGAGAAAGGCAGGTCATTGACAGCATTATAAAAACAAAACTTTGTCCATGATATAAAATAAAATGATTGAAAATTAATATGATTTTGCGGAACGTGAGAGAATCTTTAAGTGGAAAATTAAATAATCCCGTCTTTAATGTTTAATGAACAATGGAGAACACAACAGGCAAGAAAGGCATAATTACCAGATTTGTATCTCTTGACATTAACATATTCTAGGGTTACAAGATTATGGTTTTCTTTCCTCTTACTCGGCTCTCCTTCACACTTTTTCTCTTGGAGAAAAGCTCGCCGCTATGCGCGGGGGTCGCTGAGCACCCACGCCGGGGACGTGCCGCCGAGCTCCGGCTGCGGCACCGCCGGCACGTACCGCCGGGTCCGGTGCAAATCGCCGGGGGAAACTTTCTACCCGACCTGTGTGGAAAACCTTGACAGTGCAAAGATCTCGGGAGGCGAGTGGAAAGTTATGAAGTGAAACGTGTCTCCCCGGCCCCTGACTCCCCCCGCTCCCGGTTCCCCATTACACCGCAAAGTTTTCCACGGACCTTTTAATTAATCTTCCTGACTTGAGGGGGGAAGAAATAATGATGATGCATTCGCTGAAGTTGGGCTGCGAAAAACGCGGCCATGCGGGGCAGGGGGATAAGGGGGGGAGATCGGTTAGCCGCGTAACTGTCTGCGCGCCCACGTACTTAGGAGCGCGCAGAGGAGCGGGAGCCGCGGCACCGCGCGTATGCGCGACAGCTGTGGGGCCGGCAATCACGCGTTTCCCGTCGCAAACCGCGTCCGCTCGCGTGCCCCTCGCCGTGAATAAAATGCTGTACTAGCGATGGCGAGTAAAAGAAGTTTACCTCTCCGTAATTAATTCTAATTTGTTAATTGTCTTCCAATTTTGCGATGTTGCTTTCATCGTCAGAAGCGACACGTTACTATTCTGCCTGCTTAATAATATTATTTACCAAATAGTACTTTATTTTTTACATTGATAGGACACCTAGTTACGCGTTTGCTTTAATTTTTAATCCTTATTCAGTGTCAATAAAAACGTTCAGAAAGCTTTTCTACAAGATCGGCTCTACAAAAACCATATATGTAGTTCTGTCTACACTTAGGTACAACGTGGTTGTTCTTAAGTCCATCAAAGCTACCAACAGGCGGATAAGATAGATCTGACGTTTGGTGTAATCCATCTACTGTCTTTTATAGTTATTATTTTGCTCAGCAACTTTATTTGAAGGGGCGTGTAATAATTTGGGCTTTATTTTCTATCATTTTATACTCTTCCTGGCAAGCTGAAGTAGCGTCTTCCGACCCCCTTTCTGCACGACGACTTTTGCCTGAGGACCCTGGGGTTAAAACCAGCACAATTTTCTCTGTTTAAACTGCAACAACTAACCGCTAATTCGTTCTCACATGAGCAAAGATATTACCATACTAATATTATTATTGGTAAGAAGAGGTAATTGATAACACCACCTGCCACTCTGCAGCAATCACGATGATAAATGTTTCCATCAGAGGGAAATCTGTGCTTGGTCTACCACAGCCTAACCCAAACAGCATGTCAAATGTCAATTATAAAGATATTTTTTTTTTTTTGTAAAGCAACTAGCCCCACCACAAGATTTACAGAACCAGTCTACAGCAAAACCGTGCCTAAATGTTTTGCTTTGAGCATGTAAGTTACTTTTCCTTTTATTTAATATCATGCCACCCTTGGAGCTAAATAAACATGATTCATACACACAAAAGCTTATGCTCACACTTAGCAAACTCCAATTACCATCCACTTCCATTCTTTAATTTAACAGATGATACATTAATTTCACCAACAATTTTCAATACTCTGTGGAATATTTGTAATACACATAGTTATGGGGACATTATCAAGGCAACAAACATTTAAACTCACACATACATGTCATGCACACATATAGATGTGTAGATGCTATATAATTAAACCACTGTAATTGTATTACAACGTGTGTTAGCACATACTCCACAAAGTATACAAGAGTGCATATGAAAGCAGTGCTTTTAGCCCCTTTGCAAAAATCTGTATCCTTCTGAAAATGACAAGTGACATTAATATTAAAATGTATATATATGCATACCACACACAAACAATGTAAGATTGTTCACTAACTCTAGCTATATAAATAGTGATGCCAATTATAAAAACTTTCATCCCCTTGGCTACAGATATGCTCAGACGATTATTATTAGTTTGTATTAATAGATGCAGGCCTCAAAAGACGAAATCAGCTATTGATAATTGCAAGAAGTATACAGCAGCTACTGTATCGATCGGCTTGTCCCTTATTCCCCTGGTAAAGGAGAGATAAGAAGACACACTCTTTAGTGCAATATAATTTCTTTTGACCTATCTGCTTGCTACAGACTTATGATGAATAGCCGGAGTGGTTAAAGTCCTTTATCACGAAAGTTACCCCTTGATATAATATTGATTCTTTATAACTAGCTCCAAACACAAAAATCAAACTGTCCACTTGACCATCATCATCATCAATATCATCACAAAGGCTCCGGAATAAGGATCAGCACAGGACTGAAAACGCTTTCTATAATCTGCCCACCTAATCTTTATTTGCTGATGATGAAAAGAAAAGGGTTGTGAGTGCGTGTATGTGTGTGTGCACGCCGCGGGGGCGGGGGCGAGCGGAACAGGGAATGTCATCTGAACAAATAATAAAAAAAAAAAGGTTAAGAAAAAAGACCGTTCCGCCTCCTTCAAAAGAAACCGAATGATGATCACCGACATTAACGATCACGCTTCGAAGCCCCGTTCTCCTGAAGGAGGGGAATCAAATGCGGAAAAGGCCCGACGTGATATTATACTCGGGTGTCATCCCCTCCCCCCCCCCCCCCGCCCCCCGCCCCGAGTGAAGCGGTCTGCGGTGAATGTAGAGAGTTACAAAAGAAGCAATCCCGGCTGGAGTGATGTCAGGCAGCATTCTCCTTGGTAAGAGTCAGGACTAACAAGTCGTCTTCTCACTTTCCCTCCTTTCGCCGGTCCACGGAGCGATCCATCATTTAATTCCAGATCACCCGGTGATCCATTAGAAAGAAAGAAAAAAAAAAAAAAAGAACAAGGAAAAAAAAAGACTAGGAAACGAGCCGCTGATGTTTGGGTTGATGTCTAATACGCAATATCTATAGAGTGATGTAGAAAAGGACGAGCGTAATCCACATGTATATTGCCTTAAATTAACGGTATTTCCTTTGCCTTCCCTCTCCATAGTACCAGCATGCTTTTTGCTCGGGGTTGCATTAGCAAAATCACCAGTAATTACAAGCGTGTGTACACTGGGAGAATTAAAATTGGGAAGGTGGGAGGCAGGACGTGATTCCCCTTTGGAGCAATCAGGAATGGGAAAGGTTTCGTTCCATGCAAACGGTACGTTGATCACATTTAATGGGCTAGTTAGACTCACATTCAAGCCGAGGTGCCATTTCAGCGCAAGTTTGCGCTTTTCAGGCGAGCAGGGGAAGCGGGGGGAGGGAAGGAAAAGGATGAAAGCGGCCACGGCAGTTGAAGTTCTATTCAGTCCTTCCGGCGCCCCGAAGGAGAAAGGCTCCAAGGAGAATACCCTTGCTACCACGGGCACCTTTTGGGGAAAACGGGAAGGAGGTGCAGCGCCGGGCAGACCAGAGACAGCTCCGGCCGCGCCAGGGGATGAGCCGCGCAGCGGGGCGCCGGCCCTGCCCCGCCCGGGGGAAACCGGGCCGGACCGTGCCGCAGGGAGCCGAACTGAACCGGGCCGCAGGGACGCTCCCCGGGACGCGCCGAAGCGCCGCTGCGACGGCTGCTGCCGCTCTCCCGTCGCACCACGCGTGCGGCGGAGGCAGCCCCTGCTGAGCCACACGGTTCTTCGGAGTAGCCGGTGCCACACGGGGGCCACCGGCGCTGTAGCAGCCCCGCCGTCGCCCGGGACCCCGCTCTGCTGCCGCCAACTTTGCCCGACTTGGCAGATTTCGCCCTGCCCCCCTTCGCCCACGTCCAGCAGCCTCGGCCTGCGCAGCCTTGGGGCCGCCTCTTCCACTGGGTGGAAGCGGAGCTGGAAGAAGTGGGAGTCGCGGGCGGCCGCAATGCTTCCACCCGTGGCGCAAGAAGGATCACGGAGGTGGCAGCGGTGAAACCTAGGAGCTTCGACACTGGGAGCCTCGATCAGGCGCCTGCCCTTCCCCAGGCCCCCTCCTCCCGCGTACTGGGGCCAGAGCCCCCACCCGTGGGAGCAATAACGGCAACAATTACCATCATTGCACTTTCATCCCTTCCCACACGGGAGGCTTCGTTCTCTCTATGAGCGGCTCATAATTACGGATTTTAAAAGCTTTTGTCCCTCCCACTACGTCCTCAGGACCCTCTCTCTCCGCTCCTTCTCCCCACTGAAATAACGTACTGGGTCATCAGAAAAAAAAAAAAAAAAGAAAAAAAAGAAAAAAAAAAGAGGAGGGCAAGGATGTACTGAATATCGAGATCCATTGAGGCTAGGGAGAGGTGTGTGTCTGTGTGACCTGATGAGGAGCAGAAGAATTGTTCACTGATATTGTTAGAGGATGAAACGAGTCAATCAAAAAAATAGAAAAAGAGGACAGCCTTTTGCTCGGGTTATGCCACATGACTTGATATTAATTATGAAACAGACATCACAAGTGCATACAGGATAACAGAGGGTGTTCTTAAGATTTCAGTGCCTTTGGGGATAACAAGAGGCAAGGTTTCCCAGCAGATAGTCTAACACGTGGTGGTCTTTTCCTAAAAACAGATGGTGACAGAAGGAAAAAAAATGAAGAAGTGGAAATGGGCAAGTGTATCACGCTGGCTGGTGGGAGAGGGGCAGAAGGGTGCTATCACCTTTAAAGTACTGGTAGGTAGAAAAGTTGATCAAATTATGATTGTTCCTGGACTTTTTTTTTTTTTGTTGTTCAATAATGCATATCTTTGCTATGACCTAATGATATGTGTGCTGTTGAGCTTCACAAAATTCATTCATGCTTCCCTTGATGGGTCTAGGTGTAAGAGATGATGACTAACAAAAGTGATATAGATTAGCATCAATTCCCCTTATCTGGTGACAAAAATAACATCATGTCAGCACTGTGTACATCCTGTCATCAAATAATACAATATAATTTGATTAGTTGAATAAATAATCAGGTATTGTCCAGACATATAGGTCACCTACTTGCAAATTAGATTACTCTGCTTAGGTACAAGCAGCGCCTGATTAAGAAACAGCTTCTCCCTATGTCACTCTAGCTTTCCTTTAGAAAGAATGCCTGATATTTTCAAATGCAAAGGGTTTTGAAAATGCTTATTTGTTTTGCAAATCCTGTATGTGTTTTCAAGCTTGCATGCAACATTTATGCAGTCTGTGCTAGAGAAGTTTACTACAAAACTAAGCTGAGTTGTTCTTATTTCTCTGACTATCTGCAAGTTTTAAAGCCTATGTGCTTATCTGAAGTAAGGATAGCTGAAATACAATCTTTTTGAAAACTAAGCAGCATACATTTCCATAAATGATTTTGGCTAACCCACTCTGACTGCACACCCATATAAGTAACAGGAATGTGAGAAAGAATAAAGTGTTAGATAAGGAAGCATGGAAACATTTAAATTCTGAAGTCCACACTAAGGAAGATTGTCAGATCCTAAGGTTGTCAAATCCCAAGCACGTTGGCCTTTCAATGTAAACCATTACATCACACACTGCAGAAGCAGGAGAAAGCTCTAAGTCTGTCCCAAGGCTCTTGAAGGCTGGTGTTTCTGCTGTGTTTGAATCTTTTTGAAAGACACTATTGGCTGGAAGGATCTGAGAAAAACTTTCTTGGCATTTTACTTTTTGCATAACTTGTGAATTTTCACAAATCAAGTATGCAACACACTGGAATCTGTTTTGCTATGTGATGATGTGTGCTAGTTCATATAGTGTGTCCTGGGTTAGAATCACTCGGGGGAGAAACAGGAAAAATAACGGAAAGCATGGCCTATGATGAATACTTGGCAAAGAAGTGCTATTAAAAGGAGGAAAAAGAGCAGTTTGGGAAAATAGATACATGACTCTGAGCCAATTGAGTAGTAAGAGAATAGTGGCAAGGGCAAAAAGGTGAAGCAGAGATGGGAAGGGAGATTACATGGACAGAGAGAGGCCAGTGTATGACTGCGGGAAGAGAAGAAGTGTTTTGGAAACGTTAGCAATGAGCTTGCAGAAGTTAGCATACGAAAAACTACAGCCTTTGTTTTACTTAAAGAGTTAGGCAAGGTAGGATTCTTCAAAAAAGCTTTAGACTCAAGCAACAGAACAAGATTGTAGAGCCTTTAGATATATCAAACCTGTGGATCCTATTTAAAACTTTTATTTGAATGCAGAATGAAACATCATTCTGTTTGAAGAATTTCTAGGCCTAAACTGGCACAATGGCTAATATCTGAAAGGGCAGTGTTGCGTTCTTTGGATGTGCCATTAATAAAATTAGAGAAAAAAAATAATTAAACCCTAGCACTTTGCTTTCTGAGACATCCAGCAGCTGATAGTGAGTCATGTTATTGTAGATCTTTTGCATATATATTTTATATATTTAAGGCACACCTTTTAGTTTGAACTGCTCATGATGTGATCATACATAGCATAATAGCATACCTTTTCAAGTATGTGCAATTGATTCCTTTGCTACTCTCACCTGACAGCACCTCCATTCAATGTAAACCAAAATGGCAGTGATAGTATTGATTGGTTCGGGTTTTTTCACCCCAAAAGGTATCATCTTTGGGTTGCAAACATTTACTTAAAGAGCAATAATGCTCCCAGCTCGTGATTTTGGCCATTATAGCAAAATCTCTGCCATTACTGTGATCAAAATCAATTTATCAGTCAGTCACACTTCCTGCCTCTGTCTACTAACAGGCATGATACTGCAGAATCTATTCTCACTCCCTTTTGTGAGAATAAAGGAAGAGTTTTATTTCCCAGTTTGGAATCTGTTTTCTGGATGCACCAGCTTTTGTATGCACATGAGTACATATGCATGTGTATATATCTATGCCTATTTAATAGTTATATACAGAGCTGTGCAGGTGTATCCATATAGATCTGAAAACTGTACTAGCACACCTCTGTTCTCTCTTGCATGCACACAGGCTTGATTTCAAAATAACATCCAGCCATGCATGCCTCTTCACAAAAATGATTATCTTAAAAATCTAAGCAGTTGTTTGCAACATCTATGATAGTAGATATGCTGTATTTTCCTCTGACAGGTGCAGAGGAGTACCTGTGGCTGAAGAAGAGCCACCTTTCCCAACAGTGGGAGATTTCTGTCTCAACTATATTTATTTTTGCATGCTCTCAAAGGAAATAAATGCATCTATATAATGTGTCATGAGCACAATTTCCAAATGCAGAATCTGACTCTCAGAAATACTGTTCTGAAGTAATGAAAACTGAATCCAATCAATTAGGTGTGTTTCTGATAACTTTAGAAATACTTCATGTATTACATTCACAGGCTTGAGAGGCACAGAGATATACGCAAATACAGGGCAAGTGACCTGGAAGGTTGTAGACCAACCACTGATTGCTTATGGTTAGAAAAAAATTTCCATGGTGGGCAGGTAATTTTACAGTCAATGTCAGCAGTGTTTCTGACATTTCTCTAAAGCACCTGGTTCAGGCCATTGCCACAGAACAATAACAAATAAGCCGTACAATGGTCCTGTGCCAGTGTGACAATTTGTATGTCCTTATGTTTGCTGGACAAGCTTGGATTACATCTGTGTATCTCTGGTGCTTCCTCTCCTCTGCTTCCCTGTCTCTGCTTCCATGAGAGAATAATATCAACAATATTTACACTTAGTAGATCAGCCCCATATAACACAGGGCAAGTTGCTCTCTTTGAAATAACCTTCATTTTATTTAATTGTTGAGGAGACTAGAAGAGGGAGGTGGAAGCTGCACAGGGGAAGGAGGGACTGCTGTGATGGCAGTGCTGTCTTGCCAGCCTTTTTGTGTATCAAATCCGGCTCGCAACACAAGGCTGGTCACTTGTCTGCAACACAAGGCTGGTTGCTGAGCTTCACCATTTTCCAGGGCACAGAATGGGGCTAACACTGTCCTGCCTTGAAGGCACTGGACATGAATTCATGCTGCAAGGTGGGCATTGCCTGAGCATGGAGAGTCCCATGCTGTGAATCACAGGGAGAGCTCAGCTGCTTCATTCTACCCTGTGCTGAGCACAAGCAGTAGTCCTCTTAGTTTATCACAAAAGAGCTGATTTATGCAAAGGGTTTGCTTTTGAGGAAAACAAAACAAAACAAAACAAACTCTATTGTAAGCCTTACTGTGAGAGATTGACATACGTACAAGTTAGGTGGCCTTGTGGTGTTATTTTCAGGTACTTGAGATCCATATGATTTATTTTGGTGGCCAAAAATAGGATAGGCGAAATGGTGCCAAATACGTGTTCCGCATTGCCTGTTTCATTAGCCAAGTTGTTTGGACCCTGCTGTTTTCAGAAAAAGGTTTTGTATTTGACACATCATGCTAATATCAGTCATTAGGCACAACTGCATGTTATTGGTGCTCTATAAATACCTGTGCGCAAGTGGGTTGCAATTGTTGCTGTATAAATACCTACCAGAGAAATCTCTGCAGTGGCCAGGAAATAAATGAATCAAATTGTCCTACAAGAAATGCATGGAAGTAGGTAGTGAGTGAACACTCTACTAAGCTCCTGGGCAGATGCAATGACATCGGTTTCAGGGAGAGGTGGCCTCACCTCTAGGACCCAGGGGACCTATAGGTGCCTCCACTAGTGTCAAAGACTCCTGCAGCTTTGCCTGGCTACCAGGCAATGCAGCATTAATGGATATGCTCAGTGTGGTTTCACCACTGGCTTCTCCTGTTTAGGGCGGACCAGACCAGAAAAGAGGGTCTGCTGGAAAACTTGGTGTTAGATGGCTGAAATAACTGCTTGGAGGACTTCTGCCATGCCTGGTCAGTGAAGTATGAGTCTGCCCATCCTTAGCCTTATCAATGAAGTTCTGCTGTCACTTCAAACCCACAAGAAAAGCCTTTAGACACATACTGGCTGGCCTGTGTAGGGGAGTGCTTAGAAACCAGGTTCAGATTGCTGTCATGGAGGGATTTTTTCAGTTTTGAATTGAGCATGCAAGCTAAAACACTCACATTGTTGTCTCTTCCTATAAGTAGAGGGAGAGATACATTCTTCAATTTAATGCAGGAACCATGGATTATACCTCCAGGTGAACAGAGGTAAACAGTGAGAAAAAATGTTTTTACGTTGTTGATGCAGCTTTGCTGAAAACCTTCAGTCCAGGCCAGGTGAAGACAACAGCTCAGACTTGGGCTGGCTTCATAATGAAGACAAGTTCTGAACTGTGCCTATACAGGCTGGACCTTCAGCACTGGTGCTGTGTTAATTCAGCCAGGAAACTGGCTGCTCAGACTGTTGGGAAAGTTGTCTCAGATTCAGTTGCCAAAATTGAATTCTTAGAGAGGTGTTTGAGGTTGGGAAGTCCAGGCATCTCGTATGTATGAACAGCAGCATCTTAAACATCACTAATGAAAGGAAACAGTAGATTTTACAAAAGGTGATGACCATGATAAGGAAAAACATACCAAGGCCTGTCTAATTTGCCACACCATTTGCACAGGGCCAAATATGTTCCTGCTTGCAGAATTCAGTAGTCTGACACCCCTAATGATTTGGACCTGCTGATTTAAATGAGAATTGCATCCTGATATAACATCAAAATCAAATTTGGCTGTTACATCAGATTGGCGTAAGTTACTGTCATTTTGAACGTCTGTTGAATGACAATTAAGTATGATTATCTACTTCACCCCCTACAGTCATTTTCTTACCTAATTATATCCAACCACTTTGTATTCCTCTATCAAATTTGCCCAGGTATGTTTCTGACTCAGCACTCCTGTAGCTCTGCACATGCTATGATGTTGAGACAAGAAAGTACTTTTTAAAATTGAGAGCAATTTACAATATG
Organism: Columba livia; assembly: GCF_036013475.1. NCBI lineage: Eukaryota > Metazoa > Chordata > Aves > Columbiformes > Columbidae > Columba > Columba livia. The sequence goes on along the minus strand of NC_088603.1, from coordinate 63,260,219 downwards.
TTGCGCTTTCAACATTCAGTTAAATAATAAAGATGTGAGAATAAAATCTTTTTGCAACTCTGGGGAACCATTGATGGAATAATTTGCAAATAAGATTAAAAAATTTCAGTACAACTAAGATGGCCTTTCATGACCTTAAGTATCATTCACATCAGATTTAATACTAAACACTGAAGTTTTCCTTTTCCGTTAGTCAGTCCAGGAGAGAGATCGTAATTCTTTGTCATGATGTAGAAGATGGGTATTAGTATGTGAATAAAGCTTTATTTTCTATAAATACGTACAGCCCAATTTATATTTCCACTCCAACAGCAAAACCTTTGCTGTATAATGTATGTAAAGCTCCCACCTGAAAACATGATTGTTCTATTCTGTTGACATCACATTATTATGCAATCAATACTTTGTCATGACTTGCATATTTTTTTGTTTCTCTGGAAATTTGCTACCTTATAATTCTGACTAAATAAAGAAATCTTTCTTACTTTCCAAGCGCATTTTTGATTAGTAATTAGACATTTGCACATGAAGAACAAATTGGATGAAAGAATTATGCTCCCCATATATCACCAAGATGATTTAGCCTAAGTGAAACTTCAACTGTGCATGAGGAAGCCTGAGTGGGGGAAGGAGGAATAAGAATTACTTTTTCACTTGGTATTAAAACAACCATTTAATACGAATTAATTTCAGAGACAACCTAATTTAGGGCTGTGCATTGCTGAGCATATTATCTGAAGTATTTTAACAAAGCCTCCTAGAGTACTGTTTGAGTTTGGGCTGAAGAGCTGGTGCCAGAGTTTCCAGGTGGACGACCTGAGAAAATTGTGTTAGAAGATAACCATGAAGCATAAGAAGATTTAATCAGATAATTTTTATAAAAGATTCAGAAATCCATTTGACTCACTACCAAAACTGATTGCCTTGAGTGGGGTGTGTGTTTGTATTCTTCCACATTCTACAAAAATACGCAAATGTTGTCCAGCATTATATATTTCCAGCTTGTTTAAGGAAGATTTTAGCTGGCAGCATCAAACAACCCAACTGAAAAAGCAGCAAGTTTCAGAACTCCCCTGCAAGGTATCAGTCACTGAGACCTCAATTTCTAGTAGAAAGATAATAAGGCAAAAATGCAAAAGGACTTCAGACTTACCTATTTACTAGTCAGGCAGTATGGGAACCAGGGCTGCCTGGTGTGACTAGAAATACTGTCCCTGCCCTTGGGAGCCTAGGATGCTGGGATTTCTAACAGAATCTTTCCTGGCAAATAGTGCTCCATCAGAACCACACTTGTGGTTTGATAAGGATCTATGAAACTGGATATATCTTCACAAAAATGATTTTTTCTTTGATAAATGTGTGTTTTCTGACAAGGCTCAGTGCTGTCAGAACATTCTTTACCATGATGATGACCTAAGTCCTTGTACCTCTGTTACAAGGAGCTGTGATACTACCTGCTTTGCATTCAGGGGCAGATGCCATAGCTTTCATCCATTCCAAGCATCTAGAAAGCTGCTTGCCTATGTTGGATGACAAATCTAGACACAACATTTTGCCTGGTGTGGTTTAGGCATCATCCAGATGCATAGAAGTTCCAAAATACACTACCTGTCATGAAATTAAGCAGACGAGGCAGTAATGAAGTCTGAGTTAGGATGCGGGCTTTCTATCTCTCTCTTCTGCTGGTGTTCCCTAATGTCAGCACATATGTTTATGTGTTACAGCTTTACTGATATTTTCTGTGATGGATCATAACAATCCCAGCGATACTGTGATGCTCCTAAATGTCATGATCTAGTATTTAAGTAAGAACCAATTAGAAATAGGCTGACCTGATTTGTTTGAAGTAGAATATGTACTTCTAAATCAGCATTCAAGGACAGATCCTCAGCTGGTGAGAATATCTGAATTATAAGTATTTCCAAACATTATTTGACCACCTACTGAGCTAAACTCCACGACAACATAAAATAGGTTAGCATTATTCTCCTGATTGTATTTCAGGTGAAATTTTTTCCAGAGAGAATTGGTAAGCACCACTCGTGGGACCTACTTTCAGAGTTGCTGAGAACACAGAACCCTTCCTTGTACTAATACAGACAACATTAAAATTTGCATCTCCTGAACTTTAGTCTGAATTGTCACAGAAAGATTACTCTCTTGCCACTAACCTATTCCATTTTGCTCTACCCTAAAGAACTATCCAGAAGCGGAAGTCAGATAAGGGTGTTTGGCACCATCTACTAACTACATTGTCACAACTGAGGTTTAAGTAACTCTGTGCTGTCTGAATTTGTTTTCACATGAAATTCCAGATATTCTAAATAACTTGTAAATCCTCACATTTTGGATTCTCCTTTTGTCTTGCTGTCTTGGGTAAGTGGTACTCCAGCAGCAAAAGCTATATGGGAAGTGTGATCTGAACAGAGGAGCAGGATATTCTCTACGGAGGACACACAACTGTGAAAATTATGGAAGTTTTTTTCATCAGAACCTTGGTCTGTGGTTTTCTTTCTCTTTTCCTTGAGTAGACATAGAACAGAAATATGCAACTGATTTTCAGTAACACACTTTTTAGGCTGTCATATATGAAATTTTTAAAAAGTTAACAGCAGACTCGTATATACAAAAGGTGAGCATAAAACTTCAAGGCAATGGGAGAGAGAAAAATTTGGTTCTGTATAGGACCCAGCTACAGTCACCATGACTGAAATACAAGTCCTATGTGGAGAATACACATGAATGCTGGAACAAATGTAGAGAAAGAAGCTGGTGAGGGGTCTGGAGCACAAGTCTTATGAAGATCAGCTGAGGGAACTGGGGCTGTTTAGTCTGGAGAAAAGGAGGCTGAGGGGAGACCTGATCACTGTCTGCAACTACCTGAAAGAAGGTTGTAGCATGGAGGGTGTTGGTCTCTTTTCCCAAGTAACAAGTGATAGAACAAGAGGACATGGCCTCAAGTTGCACCAGAGGAGGTTAAGACTGGATAAAATTTCTTCACAGAAAGTGTTGTCAGACATGGGAACAGGCTGCTCAGGGGAGTGGTGGAGTCACCATCCCTGGAGGTGTTTAAAAGATGACGTTCTTAGGGACATGGTTTATAATGGTTGGACTTGATGATCTTGTGGGTCTTTTCAAAACAGAATAATTCTATGATTCTACGAATTTCCTTAATGAGGATGATGATGATCCACCCTAGCGTGGAACCAAAAGCAGATGAGCAAAGTTGCAAAGGATACAAAATTTCTCTTTCACAGGAAATTTCAGGATTTCAAGATTTATTTTGCTTCTGAAGTGGAATAAAATCAAGTGACTTTAAGTGATGTTTTCAAAACAATTTCATTTTAAGCCCCAGTCTTTAATCTCAATTTAAAATATAACGCAATCTGAAGGAGTAATTTCAAAATGAAAAATGGAGTCGCTGTTCTGAAAAGGTTAATGCAGGGTATTTTAACCTTACTGAAGGAGTTGCAATTGTTTTTCAGATTTTGTTGAAGTTGACACTTTTGTAGAAGAGCTTTGTTTTCAATCAAACAGCAGTTTTCCATTGAAAAAACATTCATTTGGAAAAGTTCCACTCAAGCTAGCTGAAGCATGGGAGGTTTATAGATAAGGAGAATATAATTAGCTACAATAGAAATTTTGTCAGAAGGCTGAGGCTGAGAGCTCTCACACACTGGATAAATACCACTGCACTCCTGAAAAGAGGGCAAGCAAGCAGGGCTGTTATTTTGCTTTTCTTCCAAAAGGTTGCTTCTACTGTACTCCATCAGTGTCCTCCCTGCTTCATCATGCTAGTTTGACACTGACACAGTGAGCATGAGAAAAGATGACTGCTTACTGAGGACCTATTTTTGGTATGTAAGCAGTTATGCTGAGGTCCACAGGATCAAGCTCCATGGGACGCCTCTTGCAGCAGGAGCTGGGAGACAGTGGCAGCAGTGCTGCTGAACTGCCTGTGTTCTGCCACCCCCAGACAAGACCACATTGAGGATTGTTGTAGGAAAATAGGAAATTAGGATTTTAGGCCTATATCAGTGTTATAAGCTGTGCTACTAAGGCTGCAAGTCTCAGCTTGTCCCCTGTATAGTCCTTACCCAGAACCACGAGCATGGTTACCTTATGCTTGCTTTGTACCCTTAGTTAAGACATTGATAAATGCTATTCTTAGGGTTGCTGATTTCTATGCTAGACTGGTGAACTATGGATAACAAATGAGACAGGTGGAACTTCAAAAGAAGCTAGCCCTGCGACCCGATGACCTTTTGTTTGGTACTTGCCAAGAAAGAAGAAGTGGAACCCGCAGACCACTGGAACGGAAGGAACCTGAGGATATCGACAGTGATAGATATCGACAGTGATAGACAGTGATAAATTTTGTTTAGTTGCATAATACCTGTTAGAACCCTATATAATGACTAGTTATACTGCTGTATGATTGTCACTCTCTGAGGAGGTGACCCAACGCTGCTGTTCCTGTGAATCTTCTACAATAAATACTGCTCAGAGTAACCCACAAGAGTTCGAGTCTCTACCCAGCGCCTACCTACGACCTTTTTTCAAGGATAGTGGGATTATGAAGCATGGATTTCTGCAGTAATAGGCTTCCTTTTCCTGCTGACAAACAGAATACAAAATGAAAAGGTATCTGCTAGAAATATTACACAGATGTAAACAAAAAAATCATTTACCTCCAGTTTTGAAGAGATTATTATTCAGGAATTTCATTTTCCTTTTAATATGTGTCAGAAAGTGTTGATGTATAGCTCTGCAGTATGTTTTGCTAAGGCAGGAATCACTACCTTAAGGCTTCTTAGTCTTGTTGATTTTACAAGGGCACACACTCATTCCTGGAATGTGAGAAGGATCTACCTTCACAATGAAGTAACGCATACCAAGAAGCACCAGAAAAGAGCTGGAGTAGAAGACAAATAATCTTTTTTACTAAGAGAAGCAGCATAGTATAGACTAATTGGCCCAAATACTGCTGCTCAATTTCTCACTTGAACTCATTTAGCTAACAAGGGTCAAAGCCCATTTTCATATTGAAAGGGTAGGACGACTTTTTATTAAGGCAAGTATGGCTCTGCTTGTTTTATCATTATTTCTACCAAAGGAAAATCTTTGTGCTGAAGATTACTGTATTCCAATTAACATGACACTTTGCAAGGAAACCATCCAACCATTGTAAGAAAATTGTGTTTCTGTATTAAATTAGATGTCTGTGGAGGCCTGGTGTTCATCTTGTTGTTTCTAGTGCTGACATAAAATGGGCGCAAAAAATTTACATAGATTCAGGTACAGTTATTTCAGAAAAAAAATCACCAAAGGCTATTAAACATAAGACCTGTGGTCCAGGATGCTTTGAGCCACAGACTGTTGGAAGATGTGTTAATATGTCAAGAAAGCAGAACAAAGTGTTTGCCCAGCTCTCTTCCCTAAACATCCTTTCTCTATGGAGAAGACTGAAATTACAAACTTAAAACTGCATCATAAAAGTTAATAGAGAAAATATGTTTTAGTGTTGCTGCAAGAGGCAATCCCTAGAAATCTGGAGGTCTGCAGCTTAGGCAGCCACTGACCTGTTGCTACATCTTTAGCAATGTTTTTTTTATGCTGGTGACGTGGGCATGTAAGTAACAACAGCTTGTTGCTCCTTGCCTGTGAAACAGCAGATGATTGAAATACTTGCTGCAAGTATGTAGCAGTGCAAAACAAAAAAAAAAAAAAAAAAAGTTCCTGAAAATGAACATTCCTAAAAAATCCCTCATTAATCAAACCTGAGTGCGGCAGAGGAGCAGTCTGAGCTGGGGCAGCAGTAAACTACTAAAACATGCTAACAGGACTGCAAGCAGCTCATCACTTTCCTCAACTATAGCACAAGAAAAATGTCATAGTGAAGCTGAATTAGTTGGAGCTGATTTCTGGCACCTTATAGCTGAATGGTGGGACTTTGCATCTTATTCAATTGACTGAAACTGAAATACTCAAAATTATGCTCCTCTGTGGCCTGGGTTTCCTTGACTTCCTAGGATTAAAAATGTCCTTCTGTTAATACCCTAAATTAAAAATACCCTTAAATATTCTAATTCTGCACTTTCTAAGAAGTGTTTCTATGACTTCCAGGCTGTCCTTGCAGTCTCTCAGACAGAAGTAAGCTGATCTATTTTCATTTTACCTGGATTAATGCACACAAGTGGTACTTGTGGTCCAATCCCATATTTTCGTTTCTGCTTCTGCTTACCTGGAGAAAGAATCACACATCCCCACTAGGTACATCACAAAGCATTGGTGGAGCAGAAGAAATCCAATGAAATATTCTTTCCTCCTTCCCTATGCAGAGTGATGAGTGGAATCAATGGAAAATTAACTGCAAGTGGCTCAAAATCACTGACATTTTATTGCCTTCTGATTTCTCTTTGGAGCACCTCAGTCTCCATTTACATACATTTCCTCTTTCCCAATGGAAGAGGTGCTTAAGAGCAAATAACTTTTCTGCAAATTGGGCTATATGTCTGGTCCTCAAGGGGCCCACAGTTTCAACCCTCATCTAGAAATTTCAGAATAAATCAGAATACGACAAACTCTATACTAGAAGTACTTTTCTGTGTATGTGAGAGCTTTTCCCTGCAAATGGACTGACTACTTGAATTTGAAATCCTTTTCTCATCTGGAAAGTCTCTGATCCAGTATGTGACAGGGGAAATGCCTCTCCTATCCCAATCTCAAAAGACTTTCTTACTAGATCTTTTCCTGGAAAATATATCCAGCAGAGTGAAACAAGCCATCATTTTTCAGTCTAGGCAACAGTTGCCCTTTTCATTAACTTGGCTTTCAAGAGATGCTGTTTTAAGTGAATATGAAGCCCTCTTGTGATAGCAAAAAGTGCAGATGTAATAATATACCTTGCAATATATTTTCAACCCACCAGAGCCATTTCCTCCTCTTTTGTTTCCTTTTATGACCCTGATGTCATTTGGAATAAACTTTAATTGTGTCATTTTGTCATCCACTGAGCAGTCTCCATTAACAAACCTTTACAGCAATAAGTGCTGGTAGCAGCATCTCTGTCACAGGCAGTTGCCACTTAGTGAAGTTTCACAACCATATATTCATTATTTATGCATGCTGTGCTTTATTACTGACACCAGGTGTGAGCCAGGAACACTTCACTATGCACAAGCAACTAAAGAGGTCAGATGTCAATGTTAAAGCAATAACGATAAAAAACTGAACAACAGAGGTGTGTTCTCACTTCGCAGTCAGTTGTCCTGTGCCTCACAAGGTACTGAAGTCACACTCGTGTTTCGAGTATTGTTTAAGTGATTGACTTATCATGGCATTACTAGGAGAACACATCCTTGGTTTCTGTTGAATACAAAGGCAATGTTTTGATCTTAAGGCCTGCCATGTTTTGATATGAATATGCATGGAAGTATGTATATTATGCACAAACAAGAGTGTGTGTATTATCCAGTGAAAGAGCAAGCACCTACTCTTAAGCAATTTGATTTTACACCACCTCCCGTGTAAATGTATACATAGCAGTGGAATTACTTCTGGTTTATGTTACTGTGAGGGTTACTAGCATCGAGTTCTCTGTACATGTATGCATATATGTATAATACTGAAAAAAAATACGACAAAAAAGTGTGTTTCTAACCTGTAGAAAAAGCTACATATAGAATGACTTTATTGATCTGGATTGATTCCCCTGAAACCAAAGAAATTATGACAGATTAAATCAATGTATGTAAGTGAATCACAACCATGAGTTCCACAGGTCTCATTCTAATTTTGTTAAAGTTGATGCAAAAAGTATAAATGTAGTCTTACAGACTTCAACATGGGCAAGATCCAGCCTCAGATTTTAAAACTCCACCCAGCTAATAATACATTAGAAATGCACATAGGAGTATTGAATTAGCTGTCATGTTTATTCTGTATTATCATATTGTAGTCGTAGTATATGAAAGAATTACAAAATTTAATTAGGAAATGGTTCTTAGGTCATAGAAAAATTGGCACACTAAATACACAATAAATGTCTGCTTTACTTTTAATTAAACAGCTTTCTCTTAAAGGTTTTTAACCACTAGTTTAGATAAGTGGGATTTGCAGTGATTGTTAAGGTACTGTGGAGAGTGGCTGAAAACATGCACCTGCATGCAACTGGAAGGGGGTATTATGGAAAATGTTATTTGAGACTGCAGGAAAGCTTTAATGTGTTGTTAGAATGGTGAATAATTTCATAACTCTCACTTAAGCTGGAAAATCCTTTTACGGTAGTCTGTTAAAAGCCTTCTTCACGTTAAGCTATAAAAAAGTTCTCCATCATTAATGCAGACCACACCTGGGAAAGTGTTGTTAGCAAAAAGGAGTGCAATGTAAAATATTCCAGCCCCACCAAGTGACAGTGAAGCTAATATTAAAGAAATATAAGATGAAAGAAAACATTAACTTGAAAATTATATTTTTAAAAAAATTTGGACTTTTCCTATTATTTTTTATTTTTCTTTAAAAGCCCTGGTTATACATGTAATCACATCTCCTCATATTTAGTTTCTGGGTTACTGCTGAAATAGCTTAATTGCAACTGTTAGATCACATATTTATCTGGCAGTCCTGAGGTTTTTTGGCCACACATTTGATTTACAGAGTGGTAAGATTAAAAATATTATGTGATACTGATTTCAAGAAAGCTTCAAGCATCTTGACTCATGCTTATGTCTCTTGCACCACACCTCTTCTCATCCAGGCAGTATTTTTTTAAGGAGTTTTTTCCATGGAGCTTTATCCTGCCATTTAAAGTAATATGAAATAAGGTGGAAAGACTCTCTGAGAGGAAATTAGGAATGACATGTTTAGGATAAAGGGGTGCAGCTACTGAAACAGTTTCTGATGAAGATTTAGAGTGATGGCAGAACCATGAGAATGGTTTATGCATTCTGCTACACTATTTCTGCAAGCCAAGAGAGGTGTAATAATTTATTTGGAAAAACAGTTCAGTACAGTGAGAAAAAGTAATCCACCACTTCTCTGACAGGCCAGGCAGATAGATATGAAAAAGAGAAACAGATCTATTTATTGAGATGTAGACAACAATTATGAATTAATAGACAGCCACCATAATATATGAGTTGCCATCTCTCAGCTGCTTCAGCAGGTAGTCCACTTTGTGTGCTCTGCTCTAAGCTACTCATTCGAAGGTTTGATATTTCTGAATAGAATGCATCATAAGACCTTCTACAGATCAGAACATGTATATTAACTATCTTATTGATTGTGGCAAGCCTATTTTTCCAATGAGGACAGTCACTTTGGCTGTTGAGTAGGTTAGGTGGTCTAAGCTATTTAGACACCACAATAACATGAGACTATTTTGACTACCAGCATCTACACGTGAATTTGCCATTCTTCCTCCTCAGTTCCTATATTTTCCAAAAAGTGGTCCAGCAGCTTTTAAGTACCGGCCTCCACACCCTGGGTGCTGATGCGATCCTGCAGCTGTCCAAGGGAGGTTGCAGCCAGGGCAGCTCAAACACGCTGCCACTGCTGCAGCGCTCTGCTGGCTGGGTCTTTCTCATGTCCATTAAAAATGAGAAGTAGGCTGAAATGCCAATTAGATAATGTCAACATTTGGCAAACAGAGCTGTCCGCCAGTTTGCAGGCAGCCTGGCCAGTGTCACAATGAATCCATCAAGAGGCATAGTGTCTCCTCATGGGATTCAAAATCCAGCTGTCATTCAAAGCTACTGTATCTGGGATTTGGGTGTCAGGGTACATGGGGGAGGGGGTTGATTTCCCTATGGAAAGTGGGTGAAATGCCTTTCCTAGATTTCTGTGGCATCCAATTGACATTCACCGACATGAGACCTGAAGTTATTACGTAAAGGAAAAGGTACAATGCATGTCCATGTGAAACTTCCTAGAAGTTCACCTACAAGATGCTAACACAAGCATTTGTGAAACAATAACCAGTTTGGGTTTTCTGACTTCTTCGAATGTTTAGTTTTGAAAAACTACAGCATATCCCAATTTACAAGGCTTTGTAATTTGCTCACATGAGGTATAAAACCTGTTGCACCCAGACAGAAGAGAATAGAGTGAAGGGCCCTTCTGGAAAGGACACAAGCATCAATTCTCACCTTTTCTCTTGATTACTGAAAAACTACCTACCAAAATATCAAAGAACATGCTGACAAGCACATCACTTCATAAAAAAAAAAAGCAAATCTAGATGATGTCTAATAAAAGTTATTTTCAAACAAAACATAACTGCTCTTTGCTATTTTTGCTTTCTGTTTTCATTAAAGAGTTTATACAAATTTGCAAAACTGTCTAGTAGGTTCCCCAGAGGAGCAGGGGGGAAAGGTAATACTTAGCAAGTGCTTGGAGTTGTTGCTGCAAGTCTTGAATAATTCTGTTCCTCTGTCTCAGAAAATAAAAGGGCTAAACCCATACTGATGAGTCTTAATCTTATTAGAGATCCATGTCTCAGCTGACCTTGTAACACTACAGACTGACTGCCATTAGTGACACTAGCTCAGGGATTAGGGTGTCAGAGGACCCAGGAGAGAAGCGACATCCGGCATATGACAAAGTAGATATTGGCCAGGGAAAATCCAGAATATTGAAATGTGATGGAGCATTTATCAGTCATCCTGTGCAATCAGCCAAAGCCCTCTTGAAGAAGACTTCATGTCATGGTATTCTTGACAGCTGGGAGATCTACTGATGCCTTCTGTAAACACAGAAATTCTTTGTGGCTGATTTTTCATAACCTTGCAGCTTGTAGACTTATTTATGTTCATTCAATGTCCCCATGTGGAAGTTTTTCACTTACTTAGACTTGGGATAACTTTTCATATTGAGTTTCCACAGAAGCCAGTGAGATAAAAAGAGGGAAGTTCACTGAGCATGTTGATACAAAGCATCACTTTTCAATCAAGCTCACATAGCAATTCTGTCTTTAAAACCATATAAGTAAGGTTGCCCTTTCAGGCAGATGGGTATTCTTGTACCATTCTCCTTACAGGAAAGATGTGACACATTGAAAGAGAAAAATAGTGTTTGTTAAACATTAAAAAAACCTCAGAGTGCTTTAACATAGGTGTCAACATAGTAATTAAACCCGTAATCTACGCTGCAAAATTTTTAATTTTTTCCCCTCTTTTGAAACTCAGCATTCATTGAGAACTAAGATTTTCATTTCCCTCGTCAGGTTGTGTAAACAAGGAGAGATTGTGCTAGCAGACTCCTGAAGCATCCAGGGCCTGGCCTGCCCACAAGGCTATGGTCAGCAGCAGAGCTAATACTCCAGGTAAGTTGGAGTGGTCCCTGGGACTATGGTGGGAAATTGCCCTTATGACACTCAAGCCTGATGAGCTACATGAATTAATGCAAAATGAACTTTTGAAAATGCAGACTTAGAAAAACAAAGCAATCACTTTCTCTTTCCCAAAGTCTACTAGGCAATAATCTGAAAGTCTTTACATCTTAATTTCATAGTGTCTAAGGAAAGCATTTCTTTGTGATGAAAAAAAGTCTAAATCCGTTCCTTGCAGTGTGATGCTGAAGAACAGTACTTGGAAGAAGGATGAGTCAGAAGAGATGAGGCTTCAAAATAATCAGTGGAGGCAGCATTCCTAGGGGGCGGTGGAGGAAGGGGAAGAGTAATTTCGAGCCTGTAGAAACAGGTTCACTGTCACTATGTGGTATGGCAAGGGGGAAAGTCAGCATGGAGAGTTTGGGATGATGACTGGAATTATACCAAGAGGTGCATGCTAGACAGGACCTGTAGGCCTAAAACCACTTGCTCTGAAGCAAACTCATTTCTCAGAAGACCTGTGGCCTCTACTTTCCACAGCTTCTTGCTAGAAACGAGCTGGAATAGTGCGTGATTCTAGGAGAATCTGTGCCCTAGCAAGCTGTAGAGGGGTCACTCATCCTTGTAATGCTGCTGCCAAACCCCAGAGGCTTTCACCTCTACATCTGCAAGGTCACGGGACCCTTCAGTGTCTAACCCTCCCCCAGACACACTGCAGAGTGCACTCAGAATAAAAGGGGAGCATTGCGATGACTTGCTTTCTCATTTATTCACTAACATTGCTGCATCTTTTCTCCCACACAGGACTTTCCTGGCTACCTCTTAACATTTCTGCATGCTATTGTAAAGAAAAGAACCACTTGTACTTAAATAATGCACAATTTAATATTAAAGCAAGCTCTACTGAACCCGTCTTACATGCAGGATTTCCACCCCCACCTTTCATGCGACATTTGTGTGCTACATAGGGGAACATTTTTGGATGAAAAGCTTAGCTATCTCAGGGGCCTGTTAAACAATATGGGAATCCCTAAGGCTGCGTAAATGTAAACAATAACTGCAAAATCCTGCCTGGAGGTTTTGTTTTTCACCCAGCTAGTTATCTCCATATTTTTAGCATCTCTATCACAGACTTGGGATGTGAAGGAAGATTGCTGCATTGCTTGTTCCTGCATTAGTCACATCTGAAAAAATCCACCTTTTTTTTTTTTTTTTTTTCCTAATAATTGCATGCCCATGTGATAAATTTTTTTATACTTATGTGTAAAATTTGGAGTAATTGCCCCAGTGGATAAATTTACTCCCATATAAAACTGCTTGTTGGACCAGATCCTCAGTTTGGACTTCCTTAAGGTGAAAAGCTGCAAAAAGTCTTCTGTAATGCAGCAATGCATTTGTCTTCTCTGCAGAAGCTATTTAGCCAGTGAAAAGTCCACAGTGCAGTGTACTCACTGTTATTATTTGGGGAGGGGTAAGGGAAGAAACGTGAACAGTGGTTTACTTTCATGGTGCTTTACCTTTTGCCCAACAGAGGAAAACAGGCAAATAAACAAACCCAACAGTTCCCTGCCAAATTCACTGGGCTTTAGTTGCACATATGCAGTGTAGACAATTAATTTGTAGACTTGGTTAAGGCAAGAAGAAATCTTACCTGTTGCACTGAAGTCTGCAATTCCTAGGCAAAACCAAATGCAATTTAAGGAAGCACTTTGTTAATAGATACTCAGTCTTACAAGAGACAAATTTAAGACAATAATATTTTTAAAATCACCTTTTGTCTACATATACACCACAGTAAAATGCAACACTTGACACTGAACTAAGGGAAAGAGATCTGAGTGAATGAGAGGGAGAATCTATGATTTTTATATTTTATATTTTATTTGCAATATATTTTATATTTAATTTGCAATTTTTACAGCACTTCCTGTGTGATTAGTGACACTATATCCTCTGACTATTCAGGTAAACAGTTTCTTTTGTTATGTGCTCAGCATTAAACACTAAACATTGCTGGGGAGGGGAAAATTCATTCCTTAGGAATGGGGAAAAGGTGGTTGTAGAAATCCTGCTAGGAGATTCGTGTCAAGATGTAAAATTTGAAACAAATTTTAATTGTATGTCCATATTTTGAAATTCATCATATGGTAGATTTAAACCCTCCATTTTGCACTGCTCACACAACATTTTGGTAGTGGTTCATGTAGTTCTTTGTGCTCCTTGGTTCTTACAACACTGAAGGTTTATTATCAAACTCCATTATTAATTTTTTTTTACACAGTTCATCACCACAATTTACAGGAAACAAAGTGAACTGAACTGAAAACTGAACAAAACTGAACACCATGGTTAAGTATTTTCCTGTAATGGTTTAAATCTTGTGTTTCAATGTTATAAGGTTAATTGGTAAGCACATTTAAAAATTATTACACTAGTCATCAGCACAAGTAATTATTACATTCTATCAGTCACTCAAATAGAGGCATTAATCTATGTTACAAAGAGATTAATTTCCTATATCCCAGAAATGAGATTTTTTCCAGCAATTATAAATAGTATCAGATAGGTCTTTTCCTTTACATTTTAAGGAGAAACCTTTACTTATATTAGCAGACTATTGTGGTCATGGAAGACAGACATGATTATGTCACTGTTATTACAGAAAGAATAGATGCCCTTCTATGATATTTGTTTTTTTAGTCATATTGATGCAACCATCTTGTACTTGGTAATATCAGTATTTAGAAGTGTAACACAGATTCAAAGAAATCTATTGAAAGGGTAAGTCCCTGAGAGCACAGGCTCTGTCCTTCTCTGTGTTTTGCTGAGTTCAGTGCAATGAAAGCACTTAATAAATAACGGTTAATCCAAGATAGCTGCTGACCATTTCAGAGTTTTGACATTTGTATCTATTACTTATCTGTTTTTCTGTTTTCCTAATGAAAACTATCAGTCTGTAGAACAATTCTCAGAAAGAGATACTTTCTGTTCCCCCTTTGAAAAAGATGTTCTTCCTTTAACTGGTCATTTCAGCTGATAATTTTGCCTATAAGTCATAATACAGTATCCTCAGTAACTCTTACTAATGCGAAAAGAAAAGCAAAACAAAATACACATTACAATAGCTATGTGTATGCTCTGACAGCTTAATAAATCCTCACTAGGCATCTGAATCTGGATAAAACAAAAAGAAAACAGAAAGAATAAGGTTTGGACCTAATAAGCATTAGTTTTAATAACCTGATTTTTCTGCAAATGAAATAATGCATAGGCATTCTTTCTTCTGCTGGTTCATACCAAAAACTATTATTCTGAATGCTAATTGAAATATTGTGTATTTTGTCTCACTGTACTGACAGAAAAAAATCTTCAGGTGAAAGGAGCACATAGCTTTTTTAATTCCTCAGCTGAAAATAATAAAAATGCATACATAAAGCAGTATATACATCCATACAGCCCCCCATTTATTTCCACACACAGGTATACAGAAAATAAGTGTTTCCCTAGTAATCACAGATGCAGAGTCCACAGTATCTAGAGCTACAAATAAATTTTCTTTATAATTATATTTGGGATGTCTTTATGTAGAAAGCGATAGTAATAGACAAAAGTGATAAATTCTCCTGTTATTAATGCTAGAGTTTGCATTTCTGCCTGAGCAGTTAGAAAAGCAAATGTTATTGATGTGTTAAAAGGAAATACTTGTTAATAACTAGATAATTTTAAGATGTTGGGTTCATACCATCTGTTAATCTTAGTTGTGATTAAAGAGGTAATCCTAATGCCCATTATTCCTAATGACAAGACCAAGCAGGCTTAAAGCATTAGCCGTCGGAGGCCAAAGAGAAGAAGCAATGAAGGATATCAGCAATCTTAGCCACAATTGAGGAATTGGCCCATCCTCTACACAACAAAAGTGATACAAAAGAATTACATCCTCACTAAAGTCTATTTCCTCGTATAATCACCCAAAATGATTTTTCTTAAATATGATAATAAATCACAGCAAAAAATCAATATGGCAGGACCCAACTGCTATGGCCTGATAACACATCAATCAATATTTAGTATTTAGATTTTAATTAATACTTAACAAAGTAGAGGCCTTTTAAGAGAGAAATATTATCTCAGATAAAAAATCCTGCACTGTTAGCATGAAAAAGTTTTTGCTCATATCTGTCATTGATCAATCTGCTGGAATTGTGATTAAAAGCCCTTGAAAATATCAGACAAGAGCATAAACCAGGCTGAGCCAAAGAGAAAATGTTGTGGGTATCTCAGTATACAAAGCTGCTAATGTGGGGTGCCGGGAGAACCCAAGGCAGAGAATTGCGTGGTGTCAGCTGAGCACAAAATCTGTCCCTCCAGTGTTGCTGAGCAATAGTCTAACAAATGTGTGACACTTGCAGTGTTTGAGCTATGGAAAAAGAAGTACCCACAATTGGGCTGAGGATGGAATCTGCACCTGCTGACAGTGAGACCTCCTGCCCCCACCCCTGGGCTCACACCAGGTCACAGCTGCTTGCGGGACTTGATCACAAATTATTTTAACTTTTTTTTTTTTATTTATTTTTTTTGGCCAAAGATGATGTCCAGGGATTTATTGTAGCCTGTTCACTGACTGATTACACTGAAGACATATGAGCTGGATTAGAAAACATGAAGCAAGAAATGTTTTCACAGTCTACCTCTCTTTTCTTGATCATTTCTGGAAAACACTCTGGACTAGGTCCCTATAATTTGGTTACAATGGGAATGATCTCATTTTCACAATTCTTAAGGAAAAAAAAAAAAAATGAAAAGAAAAAGATTGATGCTTATTCTGAACACAATTCAGCTCCTATTGAAGCTACTAGTAAATGTCTCCAGACTTTAATGACTATAGCAGCAGGCTGATGATCCAGTCTTTATATATTGGTTTTGTTTTCCTCAGGACAGATTCCAAGGCAGTGTAATTGAAATGGTAATAATGGGAGGCTTTAGCATCTACTGACATTTTCCCGACAAGAGCCTGCATTTGGCCTGAGTTTACTTTTCTTGTATATAATTTATGAAGAACTGAATCACTAGGAAAGAATTGTGCTTTTTCTTTTTTTTTTTTTTTTAAATCTCAGAATAAGGATGTAAAGAACACCAAAGCAGCCAGAACACCTTACAGCTCAGTTTACCTCACAGCTTTTAGAGATGTGAACTACATTAAATTTCCAAACTGAATTCTTCAGAGAAAAACGAAGAAAAAATGTTACTTGTTTTTTAACCCATGAACCTGTCAGTTTGTATGTTAAATAGTTCAGAAAAATAACAGAAAATAATTTATAATACTTTAACCAGTTACTGCACAATATTTGTATAAATTATGCAATGATAGTACATAGGTCAAACTCATACATGGTGCAGGTAGAGCTATTTCTTGATTCAGCAGTATATTAAAGGAAGGTTATTCTTTGGGTGTAAATTGACCATCAGTCAGAGCGTAGCTACATCCAGCTATGTCAAGGTAGTGCAACCTGTCTCAGAAAAGCCTTTAGTGAGTGTAAAATGAATATAACTTTTTCAGATGGTGGGATGTCGAGCATAGCTGCTAAAGCAAA
The DNA here is from genome assembly GCF_036013475.1 of Columba livia. Taxonomy (NCBI): domain Eukaryota; kingdom Metazoa; phylum Chordata; class Aves; order Columbiformes; family Columbidae; genus Columba; species Columba livia. Next base: position 63,243,299 of record NC_088603.1, on the reverse strand, counting down.
TGTCATGTGAACAGTTTTCTCCCCTTGCCTACTGACAAATAAATCCTGCTTGTTCTGTGTACTTAGTATTTTGTGCAAGTTATGCAAGCTTGTGCCTGGTAGGTGAGATGTAATAAAAGCGTGTGAGGGAGCAATGTCATCACAAGCACTTGACCTTCCCCTCTGGTAATATGGAGGCTGTATATTTTGTGGCAAGCATTGCAATAGTCTTTATGTTGGTATCTGCTGCTCTGGGTTTTCTTCCTGCTGTATTCAAGCATTAAAGCTCTTAAAAAGACCATATGTCCCAACCTGCTCTATTCTCTTGGATGAGGGTGCATTCATCCCTTAATTTGGATATTTGGGTTTCCACAGCTTCTCACCGTAATCAGGTCTTTGTTCTCCTATCTTGTTTATTCCTGTAATCTGCCACTGAATGAGCTTCTGCTACCTCCTGTAACCTCAAAGCTTCAAAACTGTGTGGGAAAAGAAACAGATCAGAAATAAACCATTTTGATGACCTCAGTATGAGATATTTCTTAAACAGGGTGTGGTAGTATCTGCAGATTGGTCGGGATTATGAAGACTATAAAGTACTCCAATCCTTCAATTACCAATTGGCATAAACTGGACTAAATATTTGGGTTTGTAAAAACAGTGAAGTTTATATGAAAGTAGGACAGAAGGGGCAAAAGTTGCCCAGGTGAAAGTTGCTATTCTTGTTATTTTAAGTGGCTGTATAGACTGGTAAACATTTCTATATTCAGTTTATCCCTGAGTGAGAACACAAGCCACACACTGCATTCCCTCAGGAGGAATGGACTTTACTCTTCTAATCTGACCATGAAATTAATTACAACTTGAAGTTTGTGTGGGATTTTCGTGTTAGGAAAACGGCGTGGAAAACAATTTATGTACATCCCATCTTCTGATGCTTTCTTTTCCACTCATATAAGAAAACCACCTCATCTGTCTTCTGCCATTGGTGCCAGACCAGCTTTTGAATTTGCATTGTTACAGCCTGTGAAAAAAAATTCTGTATTGTGCCATGTTTCAAAAAAGCCTCAAATAAAGCTAGTGAAGTACGTTCTGCCCTTTGAGGCAAGAGGGGCTCCCCTTACATGAAGTTTGAAATGATGCTACAGTTCCCACAAGCAGCTGCAAGGCCGTGCAGGGACCACTCCTCTGAAACTCCAGGATTAAGAGAACTTCTCCCTCCTTCTTTTCCTTCTAGCATTATCCTCATTATTTCCTGACTGACTCTTCCCCACCAGTCTCAGGCTTCACTTCCTCTAGCCCAGACATCTTATAATACACTGGAAGAAGATGAAGGAATTAGTTAATTCCCCAGAGCTGGCCCAGCCCCACCAACCTGCAAATTCCTATATACAAGCTGGCAACTGCGATCTTTCCTCTAAGCCTGCGAGGGGATTAACTCCTTCCCTACTTCAGTTTGCAGGTCATTCACAGCTGTTCACTTTGTACATCCAGTATTTGATATCTGAAGTGCTTTCATTTGACACAATGGGTCACGTTGGTACAGTTTTTGTTCCCTAGTGAGTTTAACTAATTAAATACTAAACAAAAATAACCACAGATATATTTTTTCTGAATGTGCTGCAAATGACCTGGCCATTCCCAAGAAGAGCTGTTTTTATCCAATTCTAATAAGTAGGATTGATGAGAGCAAGCACCAAGCCAAATTACAGCTGCAGATGAATGCCAAATTAATAGGAAAAATAAATGCAAATCTTTAGATAACATATTTTCTTATTTTTAAAAACCTTGAATGTTTAGACTTTCCTGTTTTTCTACAATATAAGCTGTTATTTAAATATCAGCAGCTGCACTCCATTCTCATAATAGAAAGTCCTGCATGGGGCCTCAAGGTTAATTATCAGTTCTGTCTCTGTGAAGTAAGGCTCATCCGCCATTATCTCTCACACCTATCTGCCAGTTCTAGCCTACAATAACCTTTCTAATTTGGCCATCATAGTGACACTAGAGGGCCTATCAGTCACATGACTTCAGCTCCCTAGACCAGACCTCTCTAACTAGCTGCACATGGACCAAGTTTGCCTTGTGAAGCACCATCTGCAAGTCCACCAGCAGCACTGGCTTATTCCTGCCCTCTGCCCACACTGCCAGTGGGACATGGAGGTGGAGGCATGGGTAGGAAGTCTGTTCTCTAAAGGACACAGTGCCTGGACAAGACCTTTGCAGACGTTAGGCTATTGCCTATTGCCTATTAGGTTATGAGCTCCAAAAAAGCATAGCTTTCAGCTGTCACAGTGATGGTCCCTCCATGGCTATTGTACAGAACAAGGTTACACAGGGAGACTGTTCAGGCCTCCCTCTGCCAGCTTGAGTGCAGCAAGGAGACAGGGTCACATAAGCATCCCTAGGTTCCCACTGAATGGCTGATGTTTGTGTTGACAGAGATGCTCTGCTGGGACTTGTCTCCTGCCCCCATGGCTGGAACACGTCTTTACACAGGACAACTCATATGAAATGTTGCTGGGACTTGGAAGACTGTAATGTTTCTTTCTTTCTGCACATCCCAGCCAAACGGAGAAGCCCACTGTTTCACAGTTTTATGTTGTTTCCCCCTACTGAAAGAGGGGAAGAATTCTAAGTTTATATGCATATTTCTCTTTTCTTCTTCAGGAGATATCCTTTAAAGCTCTATTGTAGGTTCCTGTAGTTCTCAGTTTAGAGAAAAGCAGTGTTTACTGTGGCTATATCACTGTATGATTTCTCACTCCTTCTGAAGAAGTTCTCTATGACAGCAGGTTTTTGAAGATGCTGGCATGCAAATGCCACTGCTGCAATTATGTTGAAAGAAAAAAGAAGAAAGAAAATTTGAGTCATGGCGACTAAAAGCACAACTTTACACAACAGAATAACAATTTTAAAAGGAAGGGTTTCAGGTTATTAAAGATTTTAACCCTGATGAAACACTAGAAACAGCTCTTTCCAGTCGTGATAGTCATAGTTGTTTTTGTTGGCTGTAGAGAACCTCTGACACAAGTCAGAACAGTTGGAACAATTCCAAATTATTCCAATGGAACACCACATTTTCATGTTAGCACTGAATTTGGCCTATTGTATAGAATGGTTTTAGACTAAAGAGGATGTGGACTTCTTGGGTGCAGTGATGGCGTGTCAAGTTGTGAGCTCATTCAGTCTGGTGGGGTATGGACTGAATGAGGCTGGTCAGGGCTTTAAGAGGAGATTGTTGTGATAAGGGAACAGGATACTGCTGGAACGACTGTTATCTATGACGCAGGCGTCATTTTCCCTCCTATGTAAAGACACACTGACACTGTTAGATTTGCCAGTTCTTGGTTAGACATAAAACAGGGGTCTGCCTGACTGCAGAACTCAAGGCTTGTCACCTTTCTTGCATTTTTTTTTTCAGATAGCACACATCACTTCATCTTTTCCCCAAGCTTCATTGCAAATATTCTTCTTTGTCTTCCCTTTAGATGGATTTCAGCTCATCCTTTTTTAGGATTTGTCTTGAAAAGATAGGATCAACTGCTTTCCTGTTTAACTAACTCTCCCTCCATTTCTGACACCTGCACAGGGAGCCACGTTTTGTTCTATGCAGAAAAATGGGAGAGAAATGGTACTGATGGAGGTGGGCATCAGAAAGGGGGTTTGAGGAAAGCAGTCAAGAAGGAAAATTCCAGCTGTGACAGTGAAAAGTGTGGGAGAAACACAAGAAGCTTCACGAGCAGTGGGGACACTGCCTTTTTCAGTCAGTCTCACCAGTCGGTTAACATGCAGCAACATATCATCATGACAGCTTGTCAAGGATGCAAGCGAAATATTTGATTACAAACAAAGATGAGTGATTTCTTTAGTGTTGGGCTGTGTAAAATCAACATTACATTACAAAGCCCAAATGCTGAGTCTATCTTGACAGCACCCCTGTAGCTTCTGCTGTGCTTGGAGAGCTGCTCTGACTACAGATGCTCAGCAGATATTCTTGTGATATTTACTACCAAAAGATGATGACTGAAAGCTTTGTGAACTGCCACATACTGAATTTAGGAATAACACTGAATTTTTAAACCTACTTTTATAAGCTTGTGTTGGCCCTGCATGAGTTTTTGCAACTACATTATTGAAAAAGCTCTGTGCTTCCTTTTGTGGAAGCAAGATTTAGCATTGTACAGGGAGATAACTGATGTTTGAGGAGGTGCATCTCACCATATCTGGGAAAGTCCACATGGATTTGGCCCCATTATATACTTCTCAAAAATTATATTTATCCATGGTCTCTGGTATGCTTGCATAAATCCTTTGAAGATACCGTATGTAACAGCTTTCTTTTCAATAGTAAATAAATGTGGCACAATTTAAAGTCTATTTTTTTGTGTTTGATACAGGAAAATAAAGTTATGATAGTAGCAGAAAAGAAGCTCCTATGCCAACAGGCAGCTCTGGGGATGAATATACAAAGAGGAACATATAATGCTATGATACATGCTTACATGCTAATCTGATACGTGACAGCTTTTTATTCTAGCAATATCCTTTGTGCTGGCATAGTTAGAAGTCTGTGGCAGAATTTTCATTACAAATCCACTGTCCATAGGGATTTACAAATTCACTCTAAACATTGCTCTGGACTGAAACTTGATAAATGGGTCTCAGCCCAGGAGCAATTTTTTTACCCGTCCATTGGACTGTTAATTTATAGTGGCACAAAAATATAGTTGTACTGCTTAAATAACTTAAAATAGCACTGAATTAAGAAAAAAATAAAAGAAGTTTATGGCATGGTGTCATTACTTGTGATAGAAGAAAGCAGAAGAGATTAAAATAGAAATAACTAAGATACTGTAGGAGAGAAACAAGGTATTCTAACAATGTGTTTTCTCTGTGATTGTTATCATATACACAATTAATTGCAGTCCTCTGTCAGTTGCCTTCACTGGATAGTGCTTCACATCATGGGAAATGGTGCTAAAAATGGATGGAATCTCCTAAAGATACTGCTCCGTGTGGCTATGTATGGCAGAGCTGTCCATGACTAGTTATCTGACACTCTGCAATAGCTCCCAGCAAGTTTCTACCAACTAGAAAGCTAGCTGGTAGAGAGCCTACAGGGAACAAACCACATTTTGAGACATTTCTTTGTTTGCTATGATCACAGGCTCCCCCAGATTAGTGCTCAATGCACCAATGCACTATGCACTATGAGCTGCTCTATTTCCATGCTTGATGTGCAGTAAGGAGCATCACAGTGAAGGTGCTTTTGGCATCTAGGCTGGGCAAAGTGTTGATTTCCATCTGAAGAAAAATGCTGTTTCTTCCGGTCTGCAGCCCTCACTCTAGCAGAGCTCTCAGGTGTTTTGTGGGATTTAGACCAAGCAGGCACAGCACTCATGAAGCACCAGTTCAAGTCTCAGTGATCCTTTGCTTGCATTGTGTCCTTTCCCAGTTTATCTGGAAGTCCCGTTAATACAAGTGAGAAATGCATGAGCACCAAGGCACACATAGAACATAGGCTTTGTGGAGAAAAGTAAAGGAGAATAAAACCAAAAGACGGTCCTCTTATCTTCAATATGAGGGAAAAAATAGGAAGATTAGAACTCTTCTACTGGAAAAAGAGGTGCTGTGGGAAAGTGGGCTGTGATAGTCCTATATGGAATAATGAAAGACAGAGAAAAAGTTAATAATGGATAATTACCCACTGTTCCAAACAGAAAAGGGATTAGTATACAATCTTTTGAATTACATCAATAGGCTTTAAACTAAAATATTTGTGTTGTTTGGGAAAAAAATGCACTACATTGTGGACATTGCAGCTGTGCTGCAGAGTCGAGCAACCCATTGTGCAACCTGGTGAGGTGAATGCAATCGCTGAATGTAATCCTCAAACTCTGTGCTAGGGTAGGGCTTAAGAAGTTCCCTTGTATTTTTTACACACCTACAATCTTTCCTCAAGTTCTTACTGTTGACCCCTGAGCTTGGTGTGGTCACATGTAGGCTATAGTATCCCAGACAATCAGGTATGGTCCACACCGCCCAAGTGCACAGCTAGAATTATTTTATATTTTCCATGTAACATGTTTTGAGGACCAGTGCCTATATATGTGTACACATAACCTGATTTAGGTACCTAAATATTAACAAAAATTGTATGTTCAAACAGAACTATGTACACAGATACAAAGCACCATGTTATTAAAACTGAACACTGAAAAAACTGGAGCCACAAATGCAGCAGAGGCACTCTGAAAGCTTCAGCATGACATCTAAGAATCTCAAGATGTGTTTTTGCCACATTTTGCTCGAGTGGGCTGGTCTATCTTATTTTACTCTGGAATAGCTTATTCAGTGTGTAGACCTCTTGCAAAAGTAGCCCAAGAAGTCTCATGAGCTCAGCACTGTCATGTGTTGCAGGAGGGATGCAACACAAGAGAAAGAAAGGAACCAAAGCATCAGAAACAAGACCTTGGAGCTGCTCCACGATCCTCCTTGGGTGTGCTGTGTGTGTGTGGCAGAGGAGGGGTGGTGAAAGAGTCCAGAAATGTGTACAAGCCCACAAAGAGAAATGTGAATGTGTAATGGCAGTGATGAGCAGAGGTGGTAGAAAGAGGAAGAAAAAGAAAGGGCTTCCCTGAAGGGAAGGGGAATGTTAGCTGGTGTGTGGAAAAAAAAAAAGTCTAGACACTTCTACTTCTCCTCCCCAGGTTCTCTGCATTGCCCAGTAACCCAGTAAGGACATAGTGTAATGGAAACTGTCTCAGATAACGCCTTTTTTTTTTTTTTTTTTTTTTTTCCTTTTGAACATGTTCATATTACCAAAGACTCATTACTCATTTGATTTTTGAGCACACTGGTAGGCTTCCTTCAGGAAGTTTTGTTTAGTTCCTTCAGAGGACTGAATCAGTACCATGCGTTTAGGAATAAAAAATCCAAACAAGAAGACAGTTTTTCACAGCACAGTTTGATGCTCAGCCTCTCTCCTTAGGCAGTGTGCACAGGCACCGAAACTTGAGGGTCATGGCTCTTGCATGAATTACTAACCTTATGTAGCTCATCAGATACAGATCATTTTAAGCAAAAGACACAAACTGACATAACTCACTGTCGCAGTTGAACCTGAGCTAACAATACAACCACAATAGCTGCTCACTCACCTCCTCCCCTGCCCCCCAAGGGGAGAGAATCAAAAGGGAAGGGAGAAACTTGGATTGAGATAAATGCAGTTGAATAAAATAACAAAATACTAATATGCTACTGGTAAATATATACATATAAAATAGAAATAAAAGATACTCAAGGCAATTCCTCACAAACTCTGTCCACAGCTGAGCAGCAAGTCCCAGCAAGCCACACCTGGTCCTAAAGCCTATCCCAGAGAGAGAAAAGAGAGGAAAAGGGCACAAAAGCCCAGAGGCCTCTGCTAAAGTAGTAAAAAGCCAATCCAAACATCCCGCACCAAAAACTCCCCTGGCTCTGACAAAAAAAAGAGGAAAAAGAAGAAAGAGAGCAAGAGAGATCAGAAAAACCGACTGAAAGATCCCAAATCTCAACTCTCCTTAAATAATTAGCACAACACTAATGGGATGGAATACTCTTATTGATCAGTCTGGTTGTCAGTCAAGCTCTGCCCCATCTCTGCCCTGCCTTCCTCGATGCCTCACACCTATGGGCAGAGTGCTCAGAACATTCTTGGCTCTCAGACCAGAGCAATTAAAAACATTAATTCCGTGCTGGTGTGTTATCTCTTGTTCTCAAACTAAGTACAAATAATGAGCATGCTAGCTATGAAAAAAAAAAAAAAAGGTTTCTAACTGCATGAAGAAAATTAAACCATTTTCAGTCAAACCAGCACACTCACCATGGTTAAATACCCAGAAAGGTGGAAAAAGAGAAAAATCCTGATCCAGGTGAAGACATTAGCTGTTCTTCCATTATCTTGAAGCTAGGATACCTCCTGAATTAGTATGAGATAAGCGTTTTTGTACAGACACTCTGAAATTTTTATGTTATGGCATTTTGATTATGAAATAATTTGAGGCTTCACATTTCACATATCTTCCCCTGAAGTCAATGCATCCATTTACATTTGCCTCTGAGGGCAGAATTTAGCTTCTCATGTATTTGGTCTGTGAATCCTGCTACTACCAAATCTCTCTGCTGCCTGCTTTGTCTCTCAGTTCTCAAATACGTTTTTAGACATTGATTGGAAATTGTTAAGCCATGTCTAGACCTGAAAAAACAACATGAAAAGGTAACAATCCTGATCTTCAAATGGTATTTTAAGTGCTGATTTACACTGGCTAAAATCTAGCTGGACAGGGAATGACATATTGAAAATTAAATACAATGCAGTAATTTTGATCTTCATTGCAATAATGATATAATGTTTATTTCCACAGCATTTTGTGCATACAAATATGTTAGCAAAATCAAAATCTACCCATCTAAAAGGAAATATTTGTTCTAAACACAGGCTGATTTCTACTCCCATCTATTTCTCACACATATGCATACAGATAAATGTGCACACATATACCGTATATGTACTCATTCTCTAGGTAATCAGAAACACAGATAAAATAAAGCTTCTAGAGTGACAGACATTCTGCAGACAGGGTTGTTAGTTTATGTAGGCTATAGGCAGAGTCGACTGGAAAATTTTGATCACTTTAATTTACTATATCCAGCATGCCTGCTGTACTCGTCCAGCAGTTTTATCAAGCCCTGTGAGGTGGTATTGATTTTTTTATTTTCTATGTAGGATAAGAAGACAGAGAGTTAGGAGCAAGAGTGAATGAAGAACTTTCCTCAGATTACTGCTATTCTCCAGCTTATTGCATCCTGTCGTTTGTAGTTTCAGATGATGTCCAGTATGTCAGGGTTGCTTGAAGCAATAAACAGGGTGAATAACAATGGAAAGGCTAGATGAGAAAGATTGAAAAAGGAGAAAGAGGCAGCAAAGAAAGTAAGAGAGTGAATGTGAGAAATAGGAAAAAGGGGGGAAAAAAAAAAGCAGAGGTTGAGAAAAAGTGTCCTAGGTATAGAGAGCTCGATAAGTGCATTCCTTTAAAGAAACTATAACAAGCCATGACAGTTTTTCAACCAACAGCTACACATAAAGCCTATAGAATTGTGAAGGAGTAGAAGCAGTGGCTTCTGGGCATTACTATTTCGCTACAATAAAAAGCCAGAAAAATAGAGAAATGTTTAAGGCATATATTAATTACATTTTCCTTTCTTGAATGATTCTTAAATTACAGTGAAAGGATAAATCTGTTTTTTTGCATCCTTTTTAAGGTGTGGTCCTGAGAACAGATAATACCACACCGAATTTGAATTTTCCCTTGACCTTCCTCCTACCCCAAACCATTCCTTTTCCAAGAGACGATTTAAGTCTTTTGCTTATTCTGTTGAGTACATTCATTGTGACACTATAGCCCCTAGCACAGCAGGAGATGATTTGGACCTGCTGGTAAAAGCTGCCATGTACCCCAGGCAGCAGCACCTTTGCTGACCCAGGCAGCAGGTCTCCTTTTGGGGGGCACAGACGGTCGTGAGGTTCAGGCTATGGCTGTGGAAAGCTCCACAAACACACCCGTCTGCCAAAGCAGGGATCTGGGCAGATCTGAGAGGCAGATTTTGTCCTTCACTGGTGAAGGCTGTATTTTTGTGTTTAGCAGCAAAATCTTACGGGAAATGTTAATTATGCTTTCCCTTAGCTTTAGATAGGTAGTGATTTCCAAAGGGAGGTATGATTCTGTCCCATGAAATTGTTTTGTTTGCAGCTTTCATCCTGGAGCTTCGTGGCACAGTTGTTACAAAGGATAGTTTCTGTAATGTCCTGAATGCCCAAGGTCTGTTTGTTAAACCAGGGTAGTTACTTACCACTCATGGCTCATGGGGAAAATGGCCCTACAGAAATACAGTGACTAACTCTGCAGCCTTGTTGGTATGAGCACTCCTGACTCACAGAAATAGATTCCCTGAAGTCACTTAAAAGCTTATGTTTTTCTATAGTAATGGCTATTACTGATTAAAATCTTGTTGTCTGTTATCTCCCTTACACTGTTTACCAGTTTACATGGGGTCAATTGGCCTTAAAAGCATCCAGAGATGCTAGTGGAAAAATTCCCTTTTCCACGAGAAGTACAAAACAGGGAAAAGGTGGGCAACTGGAGCTGATACCTTTTCTATATTCCCATGGAAGAGCTCCACGGCCTCGCTCTACCCATTTCTTCACAAGGAGAACTTATTCCTGCACTGCCCTAACTCATGCTTGGGCATGAACGTGGTGACCCCAGCAGGACTCTGAAGCCTCTCTTGTCTATTCCTGTCAAGCACCCAGAAATGAAATGTCAGATAAGGATATTTGGTGAGAATTAGACTACTAGCAGACTTTTCATTATTCTTTCTGCTTAGTGGCACAAATTTGTTTAATTACTTCAATCAAAGTAATTTGCTCTAGTCACATCCTAGTTGTAAATACAGAAGTTGTGTTCTTTATTTGGCTTTAACTTCAGAGCATCTCTAGTGAACCTGGAAGAAACATCAGTGCAAAGGAACAGAATTGCATCTTTCCGTGGGCAAATCATATCCCAGAAATTCTCTATTGCAAGAAATATCGTTTGACCAATGGTACCGCAATTGAAGTATAAGGATGTACCACTGCTGCCTCAACTTGTGTTGATGATGACTTTTGTGTCAAAAATTCCATCCACAAAGGACTGTGATAGCTCAAATGTAGACTGAATTCAGACTTGGTAGAAACAGTTTTTAATTTTTTTTGTATTTGATTTGATATTTTTTAAAAGACAAAGCCCCAACCCACAACAAAAACAACAAAACCCCCCCAAACAAACAAATAAAAACCCCACAAACCACAAACCAGAAACAAGACTCTATTCTTTCCTACTGGAACAATTTCTAGTGTAGTGAAAAATTGTTTAAAATTTAGCATTGTAATAATCATATCAGTGAGATGCATAAAATCCAACTGACTGATAATGAGAAATTTTCTTTTCAGATTTTCATTTTTGAAACTGAGAACATCTCAAAAGTTAGAAAACACAGCAAACTAAACTGTGGTTATAAAATGTAATAAATATCCTCATTCCAGTAATACTTCCAGTTACCTGTGACCTAACATTTTAAATAAAACCCTCATCCTTTTAGCCTCTTTTTCATCTAGCATTAAAACATAAAATATTCATGAATTTACATTCAAATTCTGAATGGCTGCCTGGTTCAGCATATTTATAATCTTAAGATTTTGCTATTTTGGATGACTTGAGAAATAATGGTTGTGCAAAGGTATGAGAATGGCTGCTCTGATGGGACTCTATGCTTTAGGAAGCTGAATATCCACAGTGATCTGAGTATTTTCTGGGGTGCAGAGGACCCTCAGCTTGCAGCAGGCAAGCCCAGCTCCTTGCAGGATGTATCCTCTGACATTAATAATGTAAATTGCTTGTAAGAGATTGCTTGTGAGAGAGAATTCCCAGCCTACTACTTGTATAATAGCTCCCTTTGCTTGCTCTTGTTTTATATGCAAACTTCAGTCAATCAGAGAGTCACAAAAAATATTGTATGACATTTGTGATTGATCTCAGAATGGCAAACAGTAAAAACTCTTCCTCATTGAAGGAAATTTCCTTATCCAACTTGGTAATGAATATTCACAAAAAAGATATTTTCAAATATGTGGTAAAAAAAAAGGCCCTGACTGAATCAGTGGGATAATGCAGGCATAGTTTAAATTTAATTTCTCTTGCTATTTTGATGCAAAGGCCATAGCCTGAACAACCATGAAATTCAGCACTGAACAGTCAGTTTTTAATTTGGTATGCTGTTTTTTTTTTCAATACTGCTGCAATTTGGGGTGAAGCATCATGCTACTGCAGCCGTGACCACCATACTACAGCAAAGGAACTTAATTTCAGTGTTTTAAATCAGATGTGTGTCTTTCTCTTGCATGCTTGCATAGAATTTTTCAGTCAGAAAGGCCAGTTCTTGTGGCTGTGCTTTCCACAGGAAAGATACACGGAACTTGGTAGGTGTCTGTATATTGCCAGAGAGGTGACAGAGGTACTCAAGCAGGGAAAATGCCCTGAGTGTTAGAAATAGTAAAAGACACTCGGAATGCTGAAAGGGTACATACAGCAATTACTACTGCTTTATGAACAAGTCACAGGAGAAAATACTATTACATTAAGATTTTTCATCCCAACTCATGTCCAACGGACACTTGTGCCACATCTGTTACAGCAACGTGAAAGCCATGGTGAAATTTTGGTAGAAGTGATGCCATACACATACAAAAATAGTAAAAGTACAAGCTAGTAAATCCATGCACAGACAATGTGCATGTGGTATGCTCTGCATGCTCAAACTTAAAATATCTTAGAAGTCAAGAACTGAAGATAGAATACAGCATCCACTAGGTCTCAAATTCATGTCATTTACTTATTTACACTTTTGTAGCCATTTAAAGTACTTATTTTCAGAAGATTTTGTGCCTCGGTTTTTATACTAAATGAATGGAATCGCAACAATACCTCTGTTCTTTAAGAGGATGCTATGACTTGGTTATTATCACTGATGTACACACAGCACCTAAATATGTACAGACACAGCTATTTGCCTGTGCATACTGAGTAATCACTGCTCTGTCTGTATTAACAAAATCCATTTCAATGCAAAAACCTTGGTTTTATTCATTGGCATGAATACTCTAGGCAACACAATGTTATACCCATATTTAATTTTTTTTTTCCCTGTACTCCAGTGGTTTTGCCAGAAATAACAAGACACTTAATTACAGAGGAGTCTTAGGAGGTAAATGATACAGAAGATTTTGGAGTTTTAATAGCTCTTTTCTTTTGAAAAATACAAGTGAGATCACATTACTTGAGTAAAGAGATTTTAAAAAAAGCTAAAAATTAAATAAATTGTTTCAGTTTATTTAGGTTATTTCCAAACAGTAATGCAAAGTTGTAACAGAAATAACTTAGACATAGGTAAAGAACCTTGAAAATCAATAGTGCTGGAAGAAATGAAATATATGCTGATGCAATCAAACAGAATTTAATTTCATATAAATGTTTGCAGATCTATATCAGATTATCACTGCAAAAACTTCATTTTCATTGATTTATAATGTATTATTATTGTTTCCACCAAACTGCCATAGACAGCCATTTAAGCAGCTGCCAAGTGCCTGAAGGGTAAATAAAGGGTGTCACTGACAGTGCTGGGTTATAGAAGTTTAAGAGACCAATAATTCACAAGTGCAGCAGGTGTGACATTCTGTATATTCTTTATACTTTTATTTTAATCCTTTTGTCTAAGTCTTTTGTAGTTTTCCATGGGAGGAGGGTCAATTGCAGGTTTCAGAGGGAACCACAAAGGTGAAAATCAGTTTGCTCCAGCCTGTTCTCCAGAGGCACGTACAGAGTGTCTCATTCAGCAACCAAATGATAGGAAAATACAGCAAAATGTTGGTGGACAGTTCTTGGCTAGAGACATGCTAGTGGGTCGTTCCTCTAATAAGGAGCTGAGGAGTAGTCTTGAAATGTAACCCAGGCGATGGGTCAGTATACGTTTAATTAACACACAGCACCTAACCCCTGAAGTTTTGATCATCTTCTACTGTCAGACGAGTAAAACAAACATGGTTCACATATGTTTGGTAGAACAGGCTGGATTGCACCCTGTTTTAACATGTGATTAATGCTACTGGTGTCAATAGGGCTATTTAGTCTCAAAACTGGGACTGGGAAAACATTTGTTGAACAATGCTTTATTTGCTCTGAAATGCAGCAAATGCTCAGGGGCTGACTAAACTACTCCTAAAGTAAGAATAAATATTTAAAGAGAATAAAGGGTCAGAAAAAGCCAATCTGTTTTAGTACAATATTTTCAAATTCCAGTTGCTTGATTTTCCATTTCCAAATGAATGCTTCATTGGAAAAAATTGCAAAAATTTCATTAAGGATAATTAAAACCCAAAAGTTAAATTTCTCATGCAGAAACAAACTTTCTGCTTTCAGGTCAAATAGAACAGCAAAAAAAGTGAGGTCAACCAATAACAATTGTTAAAAGACTGAAAATTGTTTTGGCTTGATACAAAATCTTCCACACACAATTTTTGGTTCAACTGGCAAACTAAAAAAAAAGATATTCTCACTGTTTTCCTTACACCTACAGTTAGGAGCATAATTAAGCATCCTGCTGGATGAGGCTCTGTTTGCTACTCAGAAACTGAACACATTAATTCTGTAATCAGTTCATTTTCCATTGTTTCCTACATCCCATGTACTGGGAATACAATTTTAGTATTTTTTAAAAATCAGCTGTACCTTTAAATATCTAAAATGTTTCTTTTCAAAACAGGCTTGAGACCTTTGTGTTCATATTGACAGATGTCAAACAAAGATAAAACCACCCAAAACCTCTATGATGTCTGACAAGTCAAAGACTGAATTGGCTTGTGGATATGAGAGGTGGTTTTTTTGTCAAAGAGAAAAAATGGTGCATTTGTTGTTTCTTTTTTATTGGTGACAAAGGAGAAGGAAATCTTGGAAAGTAACACCCCTTATTTCATTATGTTTATAGTGCTGTAATATATGTATTTGTGTTTATGTATAGTATGTGCTGGAAAAAGATGCTATTGGCAAGCTCCCATCCCAATGCATGCCTAGAAGAGGTGCAGAAACCTGTTCAATAATTCAGGCAGTGATGACCTCAGAGTTATATGTGTTTGTTATCTGCTTTGGCTCACATGATGTGATTTTTGGCTGAAGAGAAAGCTTATGGTGAAAATCATATCAAGTTGTCCAAGCCAACATAAACACACATACATACAATGTAAGTCATTTTTGGCCATTGAGATCATTCAACTCTTGCAATATTTAAAGGAGAAACAAGATTTGCCATGAACATAAACATTTTATTTACTTTTTCCTCTGCTGCAGCATGATTATTTTAGGTAATAAATCTAACCAACAAGGAGCCAAAGGACAATTATTGCACACTAACAGCATATGTTCACTGTCACACTAGCGGGGCTTTATACAAGCAAAAACCTGACATACAGGCTAAAAAATGACAAGAAATACAACTAGGGATGAATGTGATGGTCTCAATTCACTTTGATATAGATGTGTGTTCTTCACCACAAAATACTTAATCTCACCTGGTTCTTACTAGCCTCAGAGAACTGAAGGAACAGCAGCATATGGCACCTTCTCAGAGTCACTTTGTGTTTTATGTACAGCTCTCACACAGCTAAACACAGGTTGGCATTACTGCCACTGTAAAGCACAGTGCTCCTTCTAGGACAAGTCCAGCATTCAAGAGTGCCAGTTGGTTGTATTTCAGTTCTCATAACTTTCAGATTCACTGTAGCCCCTGCCAACCAAAACTCTTCTACAGCAAAACAAACAAACTCCTGCTTTTCCTGGTCCCACTCCAGCATGGTGACTCTTCAGCATGTAATATTTGCACTGATGTTGGTTTCCATTATTGCCAGTAGACCAAAGGTCACTCTAATTGATTCCAGTGAGGCATGACAGGCTTTGGAAGCAACAAATCTGAATTATTAAGAAAATAAAACTCCTACAAATGGGAAGGAAACCATGAAACTGAAGGCTAATTTAGAAGACAGGACATTAGATGGACGTTGGGGAAACTGAGATGCAGTGACTGCTTCAGACAATTCCTATATAACCTCAAGTGAATCATATAAACTCAACGGTGTTTTAATTTGCAGTCTGTCAAGTGAGGCTAATATTTTTCTTCTAGACAGAGTAGAAATCTGTTAATGATACAGAGAAACTCAGGTAAGTGCTGCCAGATTCAGGAAAAGAATACTGAAGGATTCATGGTTTGGGGAGTGAATGTGTAAAAAGAATACCACAAAGTAGCAGGGAAAATTTATCCTGGCAAAACGTATTTATATATATATTTAATTTTTGCAATAGAATTTCCTTATTACATGAAACATAGAATGAGGCAAGGAAAGACAAAGCTGTAATTGATCCCCAGAGTACTTATAGTGAGAATCATATTCAGCAAGATTCAGGATGCATATCATTTTGCCTCACAAAAATTATGTTTATTAGTGTAGACTTTGGATAGGAAATAGTGCACACATATAGGAACAAATGCATACAGCAAAACGGTTGGTGCTGATGTCCATTGCATATACATTTTATTTTTACCTCGGAGTAGCTTGTACAGGGTGAATGTCCAGTTGCTGCTGGTGTGCATTAGGTGCACTCCAAGACTGCATATTTAAATTTGTTGTCCTCAGAAAAGTAACCACAATGTTCTGCAACGCAAACCAAAGCATGCAGAACAAGGACAACTACTACTGAAGTAAACTCCTGAACCAAATTAGAATACTCCTGTGGACCTGTCCAAATTGGTCTCAGTCTGGAGCTCCAAGTCATTCAGTTTGGTGAGCAGAAAACAGTCTCTAAACTTCTATGCAGTTTTACTCACTCTATTAGTTCATTATTGTATCTTTGAATACATACATTCCTTTACTAGCAGACTTTTATGTGGCCACCGTGCAAGCTATCTGAAATGGAGCAGCAGCATAGGTCATACTGGTGTTGCAAAGGAAAATTACCCAAAGCTATCTTTTTTCCATTGTCTACCCTTTAAACCCGAATTGTTCTCTTTCTCTGATTACTGTAGGTTATCTGAAGAGAGTGTATTATAATAGTCTGTATTCATCTGGGGGAGGTGATGTGGATCTGCAGTTCTCGCAAGCTCTACAGAGGTGTAGCTCGCAGGTGTCAGCACTTACTGCATGGTCAGGATTGTTCCTGTGTTTTTAGTGTCTTGCCTCAGAAATTTGGTTGTAGTCTGTATTCATTGCAGAGCTACAGTGCTGAAGATTAATAACAGAGAACTTAATGAGTCAAGAAGAATGGCAGGTAAACTAAGTTTCCATCAGGTGTCTCAGGCATATCAAAAGGTAGCACATCACAGTGACTCATATTTGATATACAGAAATAAAACAGGGGCTGAAAAGAAAAATCTGTAACTGCACAGGATAAACCAAATATAAAAGTTTGACTACTTCAGACCTGGGTCTAGCACAGGAGAATTTAATTCCTAGTGGTGAGTTGGGAAGATGAGACATTCTACATTTGCCAGGAAGCCTTGCACAAGTGTGAATCTGACACAAAAGATCGGATATTTGCTTTTTGCCATTTAAGTTATTCTGGTACTAACATATATAGGCATTATCAGCAAAACCATGAAAAAGATGACCTAGGCACAGAGTACCATCATTTTCTTTTAGCAAAACCAAGTGAGAACATCCTGCCTTCCCCAAATCCTCCATGAAGGAACACACAAACATCCTTTTCTCTCTTTGTTAGAGGAACCAAAACCATTGGTGCCAGAACAGTAAAAAAAGTTCATAAGTTCAGTCCAAGTAACAATCTCAATGAAAAACACAGCTCCTGAGCACCTTAGGTAAGAAGAATCACTGCTGAAAATCTCCCAGCACCATACAATTTACAGTGCTTCTTGTTGTTTTTGTGGCAGTTTTGTCTTGCCCCTCCCATCTGCTTCCCACCTCTGTAAGAGCCCCAGTTTCTTACCTGGTGTTTTCATCTTCCAAGAAAAACTGGTGACATCCACAGACAACACTAAGGATTTTTTTATTTTAGTTGTTTTGCTTTGGTTTTTTTTTGTTTGTTTGTTTTGTTTGTTTGTTTGTTTGTTTTGCTGCTGTTGATGGTGGACCCACCCAGATCTGTCTGTTGGAGAGATGAAGGTGTCCTGGGTGCTGGGGTGTGTGGAAGAAGTACTTTGAAGGGTGAGGCACTAAACCTGTGTTTGGGGTGTGTCTGGTGATGAGAGGGTAGAGAGTGAGAGGCAAGGCAGGTCAAGTCAAGCCAAGCCAAACCAATTACTCTTGAAGTTGTCATGAGACCTGCCTTTGTGGCTTGGGGATAACTTGGTGTTGCTGCTCTCTTTCTTCAACCCCCTCCCCCAAAACTGTGGTAAATGGTAAACTCTTACCTCCTCCTGCAGACAGGACTGGGAAAACAGATTTTAATGGATTCTTATCAGATCTTAATCAGATTAATCCCAACACAGGGGAGAATCCATCACATTAAAGAAGGATGTTAAAGAACTACATGTAGTCTTAGCCCTATCAGTTCATCTTCTGGGAATAAAAGAAAGAAAATTTGTGCTGATATTCTCACTAACAGTTTATCTAAAGCAGTCCCAGGGACATCTGTCCAACTGAAAATGCCCAATATGTAATGTGATTTTTTTGAATAGGTGAATAAAACCTTAACAGAGGGTCTCAAAACCTTAATAGAAGATTGAACAGTTTTAGCTGTGGAAGTATTTAATTATTAACTCACGATTTGATCTTTGTACTATATATTGTTTTCCACTGGGAAGCTAATCTGTTACTCTTCATATTGTTCATGAGCTACTATGATGTAACTAATGTTCTGTTTTACATGATGGGAAACTGAGGCAGTACTGGTCTAGGTAACAGATACTAGATTTCATTCAAGTTTGAAACCAATATAACCCCAAAAGACCTGCAGAACTAGCTTCATGTCAGCTGTTGTCTACTGGGGACATGACTGCAGCATTGCTTGGTCTAGGTCTATTTTGATCTGAATCATTATTTTAAAATAGAGAGCCCAACTCTGTAACCTTTATTGCCCAAATATCCTCACTAAAGTCACTGTGTTTTTTTTTCACTAATATAAGGTCATTAATGTCAGGGGGAAGGTTTGGAGTAAGAAAGATATGTTTTGTAATAAGGCTTCTACTGCACTCTACATCAGTTTCTGTACATTTCTGCAGGATAGAAACTATTATCAGATATATGTAAGAGATCTGTTTGTACATTACAGGAGGAAAACAGATAAATACTGGTTTTTAAAATGGAATACAGTATCATAAGACGATAATATATGTTGGAACATGTTGACATAAAATGTAGAACTTCCTGGATCCAGGGATTTAGCTGTCAAAGTGAGAACACATTTAAGGTCTGATTGTCCTCTCTCTGTACATGAGCAGGTCTCCCATTAACGTCACTAGGAGTCATCCACACAAAAGTAGTAAATAGAATAGGAGAGTAGAAATAGACTCCAGTGGAGTTAGAAAATGCATTGTTACCTTTTCTGTCTTTTGCAGAGCTTGCATCATTGTGTTTTTGTGCATTTCTAAGAAAGCAAAATTTTGAATTGTAGAAACGTATTTTAACTAGTTCCCATCTTGAAGAAATGCCGTGTGAAATGAAGGATAGATGCATGCTAGACTGACAGCTAACATATGATAAAAATAAAGCAGTTATGCTTTTCAGGAAAGACAGGCCAGCCAGGCATGTTGGTGAGGTTGCTCTTTATGTGAGAGAGCAACTACAATGTATTGAGTATTGTCCAGGCATGAACAAGGAGTGAGTTGAGAGTCTATGGGTGAAAATCAAGGGGCAGGCTGGCAGGGGTGATACTGTTGTGGGTGTCTATTACAGGCCACCAGATCAGGGTGAGCAAGTTGATGAAGCCTTCTACAGACAGCTGAGAGCAGCCTCACAGTCAGAAGCCCTGGTTGTTGTGGGTGATTTTAACTTCCGTGATGTTTACTGGAAGGACTGTTCAGCTAGCCAGCCAGTCTAGGAGGTTCCTTCAGTGCCTTGATGATAACTTTCTGTTGCAAACGGTGGAGGAGCCGACCGGGAGAGGTGCACTGCTGGACGTCATGCTCACTAACAAGGGGGGTCTGGTTGAAGTGGTAAAGGTTGAGGTCTGCCTTGGTTGCAGCCACCATGAAATGGTGGAGTTCAGGATCTCGTGTGGCAGAAACAGAATAGCAAGCAGAATTGCAACCCTGGACTTCAGCAGGGCAAACTTTGGCCTTTTCAAACAGTTGCAAGGGGAAATCCCATGGGCAAGGCTGCTTGAAGGTAAAGGGGCCCAAGATAGTTGGTTAGCATTCAGGGACTGCTTCTACCAGGCTCAAGATCAGAGCATCCTGACACATAGGAAGTCAAGGAAGGGAGCCAGGAGACCTGTGTGGTTAAACAGGGAACTTCTGGACAAACTCAAGTGGAAGAGGAGAGTTTATAGATTGTGGCTGGCCACTTGGAAAGAACATAAAGCTGTTGTCAGAGGGTGTAGAGGGGCAACTAGGAAAGCTAGTTCCTCCTTAGAATTAAACCGGGGGAGAGGGGTCAAGGACAACACAGAGAGCTTTTTCAAATACGTGGCAGATAAAACTAACACCGGGGCAATGTAGGCCCACTGATGAACGAGGTGGGTGCCCTGGTGACAGAAGATACAGAGAAGGCAGAGTTACTGAATGCCTTCTTTGTCTCTATCTACGCTGCCGGAGGCTGTTCTGAGGAGCCCCATACCACTGAGGCCCCAGAAGAAGTCGGGACAACGGAGGAGTTTGCCTCGATTGATGAGGACTGGGTTAGGGAGCAATTAGGCAATCTGGACATCCATAAATCGATGGATTCAGACGGGATGCACCCGCGGATGCTGAGGGAGCTGGCTGAGGTCATTGCTGGACCACTCTCCATCATCTTTGCCAAGTGCTGGGAAACGGGAGAGGTGCCTGAGGACTGGAGGAAAGCAAATGTCACTCCAGTCTTCAAAAAGGCCAAGAAGAGGACCCAGGTAACTATAGACCGGTCAGCCTCACCTCCATCCCTGGGAAACTGATGGAACAACTTGTCCTTCGTGCCATCTCAAGGCATATCAAGGAGAAGAGGGTCATTAAGGGCAGTCAACATGGCTTCACCAAGGGGAAGTCATGTTTGGCCAACCTCATCGCCTTTTATGAGGACGTAACAAGGTGGATGGATGATGGCAAAGCAGTGCATGGTGTCTATCATTACTTCAGTAAAGCATTTGACACAGTCTCCCACAGCATCCTTACAGCTAAACTGAGGGAGTGCAGTCTGGACAATCGGGTAGTGAGGTGGACTGCGAACTGGCTGAAGGAAAGAAGCTAGAGAGTTGTGGTCAATGGGGCAGAGTCCAGTTGGAGGTCTGTATCTAGTGGAGTCCCTCATGGGTCAGTACGGGGGCCAGTATTATTCAATATATTCATCAACTATTAGAATGAGGGAATAGAGTGTACTATCAGCAAGTTTGCTGATGACACCAAGCTGGGAGGAGTGGCTGACACACCAGAAGGCTGTGCTGCCATCCAGTGAGACCTGAACAGGCTGGACAGTTGGGCGGGGAAAAATTTAACAAAATATAACAAGGCAAAGTGTAGAGTCTTGCATCTGAGTAGGAACAACCCCAGGTTCCAGTATAAGTTGGGGAATGACCTATTAGAGAGCAGTGTAGGGGAACCTGGGGGTCCTGGTGGACAGCAGGATGACCATGAGCCAGCACTGTGCCCTTGTGGCCAAGAAGGCCAATGGCATCCTGGGGTGTAGAAGGGGCATGGTTAGTAGGTCGAGAGAGGTTCTCCTTCCCCTCTACTCTGCCCTGGTGAGACCGCACCTGGAATATTGTGTCGAGTTCTGGGCCCCTCAGTTCAAGAAGGACAGGGAACTGCTGGAGAGAGTCCAGCACAGGGCAACGAAGATGATTAAGGGAGTGAAGCATCTCCCTTATGAGGAAAGGCTGAGGGAGCTGTGTCTCTTTAGCATGGAGGAGACTGAGGGGTGACCTTATTAATGTTTACAAGTATATGAGTGTCACGAGGGTGGAGCCAGGCTCTTCTTGGTGACAACCAATGATAGGACAAGGGGCAATGGGTTCAAACTGGAACACAAGAGGTTCAACTTAAATTTGAGAAGAAACTTCTTCTCAGTGAGGGTATCAGAACACTGGAACATGCTGTCCAGGGGGGTTGTGGAGTCTCCTCTAAAGACATTCAAAATCCTCCTGGACACCTTCCTGTGTAATCTCATCTAGGTGTTCCTGCTCCAGCAGGGGGATTGGACTAGATGATCTTTTGAAGTCCCTTCCAATCCCTATCATTCTGTGATTCTGTGATTCTCTAACAAGCTCCACTGAACACAGGTTGGCAGGGAATCAGTGAGTCTTAACCTATTAACCTATACAGTGTGGCTCTTGTACAGCTTTTCAAAGATGCCTTGCTTTTTACATTACTGATGGAGCGAGATTTACTTTTTAGTACCTCTATTTTTCTTTTTTTTTTTTTTTGGTTAATGAAAACCTTTGCTATGTCTTCAGCAGAGAATAGCTCTTGCAACTATGCAAGCTCCATTCTTTTATCTATCACTGATACTATTGATAAATAAAAGCAGTGGAGATAATAACATTTAAATAAGACTGTGGGGTTTCTCGTTAAACTTAATTCCCTTCTTAGTCAAACTTCTGTTTTTCTGATGGATGTTCATTGACTTTGGTGTTAGTCTTCAGTTGTCCTGGAATGAAGAATCAAGCTTATTGGCCTTAACCCTCCACAAGTAAATCAGTGTTCATGTAATGTTTTTTCCTGTGTTAGAGTCCTTTCACCTGAGAACAATATAAATAACAACAGTTCAACAAACAGTCTCCAAACAGACAACCCCAAACAATTTTTTCTTACCTTCAAAAGATTTTGTGCTGTTGACCAGATTGAACTTCAGACCACACCGCCTAGTTAAGGCTTAGAGAGCAATGGTCTGGCAGGCTCACTGCTATTTTTCCTTTTATATATATAAATCTATGCTTGAAAATAGCATCTGTATGTATCTTTGCACAAGAGACTGAAGGGTCACAAGGGCTCTGTTCCGTCAAAAACAGTTAGCACTACCAGTGTACTTTAAATTCAGTTTGGAAATGAATCGGGCAAGCACAATTGCTGGGATTGTGCCTAAGCTTATCTCTTGTATGTACAGTAGTAAACTCTGAGGTCTTAGCATCCTGAACATCCACATGGGGCACCATTTTGGAGTTTTCTGTGGTTCCTGTGCTGTCTGGATGCTTAGTTTGAGTTCTCTGAAAATCAAGATAGTTGAGAGGGTGTGGTGCCTGACCGAGTTTTGCTCGAAGGTCATGGCCAACATATGGACATTAATATTGAAATACTATAACATCCCTGGGTTAAGCACAGTCTTAGGCACCATTTTAATAGAAGCCTCCTAAGCTATTCTGCCTAAGGTATTTGTTCCACTTTGTAGCTCCATTAGTGCTTTTTTGTGAGTTTTTTTTGAAGTTATGTTTCCTTTCCTCTTATCCTCTATTATATTTCCTTTTTTTTTTTTTTTTTAAATTTTCATTTTTTCAGTCATAGAATCATAGAATAGGTTGGAGTGGAAGGGACCTTAAAAGGTCATCTAGTCCAACCCCCTGCAATAAACAGAGACCTCTTCAACTAGGTCAGGTTGCTCAGAACCCCATCCAGGATGTTCTTGACTGCTTTGTCTTTTGCCAAAGGACAAAGCCGAGCCAGCATTATTTAGACCTCCAGGCCATTGTTTAGGATTCAGTGTAATTCTACAGCACTTTGGTGCTTGACTGCTGAAGGAAGGGAAAAGACAATCAAAGGTTTTGAGATTCTTGATGGGCACCAAGAAAGGAAATATTGTCAATAGAAAACATAGATGAAGGTGAACTTGACCAGGGAACTTGAGTATCAGGGCCTCTAAGGTGCTACCAATGCCTCATTTCAGGTAGTGTAACATATTTAGAAGTTGTGTGTGTTTTTAGGTGAGACTGAGAAATTCTGTGCTGTAAACTGAACTACATCTGCTTATTTATGACAATAGCATTCAGGAAACCACTCAGTTTCTCAGTGTTGAGTTATTCCCTTAGAGTGAGCAGGAAGGGAGAAAACAGCAGCATCACAGCAACAGATTAATCCAGCAGATTCCTCCATTGACCCAGGTCTGAATCACCCCTCCAAACAACACTGCCTTCAGCTTTTTAATAGGAAGGCATGTCAGGAGAACCTGACCTGTCAGTACAGCAAGTGTTGATATAGTTACATTTCCAGATCTGTTTTCCTTCAGAATATGCTTTCTTTCTGTATGTAGTTTGATTCTCCATAGTATAGCTGTTAAATTAAGCACACATCATGGACTGTTTTGAGACATCTTTATTGTGTTTACTATGAAGACTGGAATTTCTGTATTTGAGGTTTTTCATGATTTAAAATCTTTCTTGTTAGTGTATGCTTCCCCTGGACACCCTATCAAAGGAGGAAAAGAAGAGAAAGTGGCTCATATCATCCTTTGGTGTGTGTGGCAGGCTCAAAATCATACTGTTATTCATGAGAAGTTTGGCAGTTTGGTTGGGTAAAACCCTTGTAGATGGTCTGGCTCGGGCAGTCAGCTTGTTGTACTTGTGTTCCTTTGGTATCTATTCTGCTGCTATGTAGAGATCAGAGAACCTGAGCGCATGCCTTCAGAAATCGTTCTCAGTTTTGCAACAAACTTCACTGAGAACAAGGGCAAGCCCTGAGCACATGGCAGAGGAGACAAGGGGTAGATATGTGTGATGGGGCTGCTATAGACGAGATTTACGTGACCCGTTTCAAGGACAGTACAGTAGTCTTTTTAACAGGACTGCCATAACGTGTCACACATATCACACTGCATAGCTGTCCTTCTTGAAGTGGTAATCTGCATCCCCAGCAGATAACAGGGCTCCAAAGAGTGCAGAAGTTGCAATGATTTTTTATTTTTTTCCCACATCACACTATCATTTCTGAGCATGCTAAGAGCAAACATTCCCATCATTCTCCACTACAGGCAGACGACACGATATCCTGCTTATATCCGGATGCCGTGAAGTGCATTATCCATCCCACAAGATTTCCTGAAACTGATAGGCACCTGTTTTCTCCTCTTTTTTTATTTTCCTCTCATGATGTAGGTTTTGCTCCATCCCTCCCCGTGACTCTCCTTTTGTAAGACAGTCCCTCATTATTCCTCACACTTGGTTAGTAGTGTACACACCAAAGTGTGGTGCCCAGGCTGCTCTGTTTATTTTCATCTCTCTCTTGCGCTTCTACCATGCTCCAACAGACAGAAATTCTCTGCATTCAGGTTATGTTTCCCCATTCTCCGCCTAATCATTGTTCCTATTTCTTTTGTTTTTACACAAGTTTCCAGTATTGTTCCTTTTTCTCTCCCCTTATTGATACTCCTGCATCATCCACTGGTAAGACACATATTTAAGACACTGATATTTTTAAACTGACATAGGAAGGTGGACAGTTACTGAGATGTGATGTTTTTATCACATTGGAACATATTTGTCAACTGATAACCCCAATTTTTAGGTCTACAGGTAATTTCAGGGCAGGCTGAAGCTTTTTGCTCGATTTGCAAGATACCTCGGTTTCAGTGCCTATACTTGCCCCTTAGGAAAAAGTGTGTCTGTTAAGTCTGGAGATGGAAAGGTAAATATGCTATGTGCTTTGCTTATACCTTGGCAAATGCTCTGGAAGTGGCTGAGACACTCATCTGGACATGGTAACTCAGGCAGAGCTCTATATTTTTTATCTCCTTCTTCTTTTTGACCGTTGCCTCCATGAAAAGGTGAAGTCTGTGATATTCTCAGATATTTAGAAGAGGGTTGGAAGAAGCTAACACAGTGCTGAAAAACTGCAGACAGGTTGATACATGTTGTCATTTTGGGATTAACACTTTTAACATGTAGTCACCAGGTGTGAAAAACTTTCTACCCTGACACACATCAGTGTTGCAGACACAGCTGTAAATAATCCAGCCATATTGTTTTTCAGCTGTGCCGCAACAGCAAATCCTGAATACTTGCAAAGCCCTTTGAAGGAGTTGCATGTTCGCACATACATAGGGATGGCCATATTGGCTCAGTATTCTGCTTATCAGTGGTCACAAGAGGATACCAAGGGAAGGGTAAGGACAGAACTGCTATATGCATTCATTTGGTGCTCCTCCTGTTATTTTCAGCTCAGAAGATTTCCTTGTCCTGGAGTTTGTCTGTTAGCAGTCTTCAAAACCTTTTCCTTCCATGACCTTGTTCAGTTTCCCCATTAAAACTGTGAACAGCTTTGGACTCCCAAGCAACCTTTGGCAGGCAAAGCATTTCCCTGATGTGTTATGTGCAGCATGAAAAACTTTCTCCTTTCAGTTGATCTGAACCTGGTTCATACTAGATTTACTTGATTGTCTATGTCTGCGTTTAAAGCTCAAGTGCCAGAAGAGGCAATCAACAGTCAATGCCTATCCACTGTCCTTGTGTTACCACCTCACATTCCTGTTTTTGCCGTGTTAAGCTTTATTATTACAAAATAAAACTCTCTAACAGGCAGTGAACAGCCACTTACTGTGTCTAACCTGTATGATTTTGTGAAACTAAATTGTTAACAATCTGTCTCCTTCCTTCCCTGCTGTAGCCCAGGCCAACTGGATACGTAGCCCTGCAGCAGCCTCCACCGTTGTGTTCACATAAACTTTGAGTGTTAACTTGGAGCAAAAAAGGTTTACAGAAGTGATACCCTTGGTCTCATGCATAGAGCCAGGATACATGACATAAAGTGCTCCCTTTCTTCCTTAATTGTATAATTTAAATGTATGGCATTTCTTTTTTGGCAAAGAGTTCCTTCTTTCACACCTTGACTGCAGGTTCTTAAGTCTGTGCCGAAGTGGCCATAGAGTGCTGTGTACTGACTGAACCTTCACAGCAATGTTTTCAGAAGAGATTCAGCAATGTATCTCAATTTGCAGGCATTCAACTTAATATACTGCAGAAGTATCTGTTTTATCAGCCAGAGTCTACCACTCTCTGGTAAAAAACACAAGGTTAATTGACAGTGTGTCAGGCCAGACACTCAACACTATGACAATGTAGATTAATAAACAAACAAACAAACAAACACAGGAAACTCTTGTTGAATAGGGATCTCAAGATGCAGTCCATTACTAAAAATAATTATGGATGTAGATTATTTTAGTAGCCCATCACAGGTCCTTTCACAGGAGATATTATAAAGCTTGTTGCATTCCTTTCACAGAGGCAGCTCGAATATGAAGTAATGCTGCTGATTTTTAGACACTGACAGATACAGGTATTAGGGCCTTCTCTTTGAGCATCATTCCAGATGGCTGGTCTCACCCTTTGCCCATTTCCTAAGTTCTATGCAGTTATCTCTTTGTGGGGTAGTGAACACCTCTTTGCTGAGTAGATCTGAGACTATATATCCTTCTGTCTGTCCACTGCTTTTCACTCTTGACAAACACCTCCAACAACTTTTACATAGGTGCTTCTTGGAAGACCAGCTATGAGTCCTTTCAGTATGAATTCAGTTTGATTTTATTTGCCTAAACTAAGTAGGTGAGATTTAATTGCTTTGATTTTATAAATGATTTTAGTCTGTATGAGGGCTGTCCATGGGTGTTCACAGAGTTCTGTGTCCATAGTTGCCAGTGTGGTTTCTTTTATGAAGCTCCTACAGAAACACACACTCTTCAAGAGGGGAAAAAAAAAAAAGGAAAACAACACTGTGTCTTGAGTTATAGCAGCAGCCAAAAACCTCCTGAAACTGGTTAACTTACATGCATCTTGCATCTTCCTTAAGGTTAAAAAGAGCCACTTCTTTTTAAAATAATGTAATAAAAACACTGCTGTCAGGCTGAGACCTTGTCTGCCAAGCCTAACCCTCAGATCAAGTTTTACAGCCAAGTTATAAATCCCTAAAAACTGGAGCTGGTAGTGAGGGCATTGACAGAACCTTATCTAAGGAGTCCTGTCCTGGTGGGGAGAGGGGCTTGAAGTGAGTTCTCCAAAACAAAGGCGATCTGATAGCAGAGCCTTAGTCAGTCACACAGATAGTTTGGCCATACGCGATAAGCATGATGCTAGTTTATTTATTTGTTTATGAGTGTGTATTAACCACCAGGGTTTGTATATTCTCAACCTCCCTTTGATCCTTTTTCTAAAAAGCCAAGAGTTCTGTCATCTGTAAACATTTTTGTGCTGACCGTGCCTTTGGCTTAGTCAACATATGAAATCCATAAAGGCTTATTTTTTGATAAAAGAAATGGCTAAAGACAATTGACATTATCGTTTGAAGTTCATGCTATTTCATGCTAATTTAGTAATGTAGAAACGGAACAGAGGTCTGGATTTGTGTAAAGAACTTGTCCAAGGTTGTAACCCTTAACGTCTTTTGTACACGCTTTCTTTTTCTGTTTTTGTTTCCTATTCAAGAAATTTAATATGATTTTGATTAGTTGCTGATGAGTTGAAATTTCAATATGTGCAACTCCAGCACTGGAGTTTTCTGTCACAGCTATATTTAGGCAACTATTTAGGAAGACTTCTGTACTTGCTTTACTGTTCAAATAATAAAAGACTGTATTTAGAAATATCACAGAAAGATAAAATATGCCTACTGTGAACCTAAAACTGTGTTGATCAATGTATAATGTTTCTCAGAACATTCTAGTCCAAAATGGCTGCAATATTGAGTTGAGGAAGAGCATTCAAGACATCTAAATCCCCTTCTTGACTCTGACAGACTGCCACTGACTTACGACATTAGTTTAGTTGAGTGCTGTAAACTTTCTGTAGTTCACATTATCTCACCAGCTGTAAAATGAGGACTGAAATCCAAGTTAACTACAGAAATACCATGGGACTTTAGGTAGCTTGTGGTTTGAAAAAGGTATGAGCAATTTTCTGAATGCAAAAAATAGTGTCCATGTATCAAGGAGATTGACTTTACTATAACTAAGACTCCTTTTTTGCTATAAATGTTATGGTTAATCTGTGTATATCCATTAAATGAGTTGTGAGAAAGGTCTGCATACCGAAGTAATGCGACAAGTTGGGTCATCATAAGCATCTTAGAGTGACAGATTTGGGGCAGCTTCTACCCATTCTGTTGACGGGGCCAAGGTCTTCATGCAGTCCCCATATCTTTATGTGAATGACAGATCCCCTCAGACAAAACAGGACTCTGGCATTTATAACAGGTGAGAAGTATGCGTGACATGGTTCAAAAGCCATATTCTGTAGTGATCAAAGGTTTCTTGAATGCAACAGTGCAGGACTTTAAGCAAGAAACTGAGCAGCTACATTTATTTTACGAGTCTGCACTTCAGAAGTAACTCACACAAATGTGAATAGGGAGCTGCAAATTGGAAAGTGTCAGTGTGGAGTCCAGTCTCGCTGGAGCTTGGGACTCCCAGAATCCCTTGATGGAGAATAACAACAGCAGTAATACCATCTAGTATGCTGAAATGGAATATGGGCTGGTCAGTATAGCAACATGGATACACCCATGCATAGCTGTCAGCCTAAAAGCAGAGCCCTGGCTCTGGCTCACCCTCAGTGCTCTCCCTGTTCCACAGTTGCATGTATAATAGAGTCCAAAGGATGTTCAAACCTCAAATATTACAATAAAGTTTTCCGCACTAGCATTTATTATAGAAAATTAGAAGCCTTGCTTCTCCAGTAAAAATGTTGATTTATGAGGTCTTCAGTCACAAACCCTCTCATTCTCTTTATTCTCTCCATAACTACAATGAATTTGAACGTTTGCTTCCAACCTGTGCATCTGGTAGTTCCTAGGACTTCTGACTGAACCTAGGTCAGTGGTAGTATCACAGTAACATCCTACTGTGTTTAGAATGTACACCCAGCTGTGTTTGTAATTTTTAGAGCTGAAACACAAGCTGCAGCATCTCAAGGAATAACAGGGGAAACAAAACAATGCAGCAAGCCAGCAAGCCAATATCCACCATGTGCTCTTTCTGTTGTCTCCCAGATCTTTCATTTAAGCTTTGAGTGAACGCTTTTATGTCTATTAATAGAAATTCAATCAGCTGTTTGAACAGCACATCTGATATGGCTAGCACAAGAAGAAATTCTACTAACAGGACAGTGGAGCAAGTACTGAAAGCTAAACTGAAAATCTACTTGTTAAATCCGCTACAGAATGTACCACACTACAAGGTGTTTCTGTGGCCTCCTATCTAGTAAATATCATATTTGCTCTGCTTTAAGATATAAGCTTTAGTTCACAGCTTTTGTCTCTATGCTCCTTTCAAAGCTGGGAGCATGTGTGCATTGCTGTGTTGTGCCCTAGCAAAGGTTAATCCAGCTCAGTACCCTGTCTCCAACAAGGGTAAGGAATGAATTACTAGACAAGAGTTTAGAAGCAGCGTAAGGATTTGGCATTGCTTCCTTCAACTATTTTCCCAGCTTCTGACAAATTCTGTCTCAGAAACCTCCTAAACCAGAATTGTACTTCTCTGGTTAGACATGTGTGGGGACGGAGATGTTTTTCTGCAACTAGAAAGGAGATTTCTTCCTTATTAAATGCAGAATGAATATGTCATAGTTGCCCATGTTTTGGTTAGTTACCTCAGTTATTAATGGTAGCAGGACTGAAGTAGCACAGATGTTCAGCCTCAACTGGACAATCCTATCTGGGACACTGATGAGTAGTAGCAACAGATGCAATTGTCATGCTTCTTCTATGGCTATAATCTTTGAAGGCTGGAATGGCGAATGTGGATTTGTAGTTTCAGTCTTAAAGAGGAGATCCTTGCATTTTGGTTCTTTTTGTGAAATAATTTTCAATCTTAGAAACCTAAAGTTAGTCCCTGAAATCCATAAATCAAATATTCTGCTTTGTGAAAATGCAGGTCATGGACTTATGCAAATGAACTGTTTACAGAGGATTCTCCAAAACTGGCAAGGAAAGAAGTTTGGAAGGGACTAGAACTGCAAATGCTGAGCCTGGGACTTTGCTTGTTGGGGCAGTAGCACACTCTCTGCCTTTTTTTTAACACCATATGCTTCATATTTAACAAGCACTCATCTGCTTTGTTTATAGTGTACCATTATGGTGGAGTCTAGCAAATGGTCCTAACAAAGTCCCTGTCTTGGCAAACTGTGGGACATCTAGCACTCAGGGTTGTGTTCTCCTGGCCAAAGTCAGGCTGCCAATCAATCTCTTTCACCTTTTTGGTTTGCAGTATGGAAACTCTTCTAGAGAGGACCTAGCAATGGCATCCTATGTCAAGTCCGTATGAGATGCATGGAGTGGCACATTCAAGCCCATCCATATTACAGGCAAATGCATCTTTTAGCTTGTTTTAGCTGGTAACAAGAAGGAAGTTTTATTAATCGTTGCATACTACTTTGAGTCTGGACTTGGGTTTGGGATTATGTTTAGTGAATATGGATGCACGAAAGTGTGGATTTGAATACCAGTCTAGTTCTGCTCTCAAAATGAAGTGTAGATTTTTTCTTAATGCCAAATAGTAGCACAATAAGCAACAAAATCAATATCTACCATGGATAGGTTGTTACCTCTTTGATCTTCCATATGAGAAGAGTCCTGTTTTGGGAGTTTCTTTTTTTTTTTTGTGTTTTAATAATCACTCAGTGGACACAGAAGGCCCAGCTGTTTAGACAACTGCGCTCTGCATTTTGGAGAGTGGTCACACTACAGTATTGCCAAAGGAATTTTCTGCCTTGGATATGGAAGCTCTTGGTTGTCTACAGTGCTGTCACTTTTCAGGGGAGTTTGAATGGACAGAAATGTAAAATGTGGAGTAGGGAGAGGACTGTGTTTGGTCTAAGCCTACTGTTGTTGTTCCCTTCCCCAAACCCCATTCTCAAATACTGTAATTGAAAACACATTTTTCTTATTTACCAAATACCTAAGACTGTCATTGAATGGAATGGTTTGCTGGGTTATACAAATGTAGAAACAAAGACATGCAGCTAGACAAATGAATAAGGGCTGACCTGTAGATTGTAAACTGTGTTAAAGAAGCTGCCTCAGATAGGTCTCACAATACTAGCTTTACTGTGGAACTGCTTAAATCAGAAATTTAAAATTTGTTACCCAAGAATTATGGAAGAGGGTATTATCTGTGTATGAAAAATTAAAACTCAAATCTCAGGGACCAGCTTTCGAGATCAATGAAAATCCACATAGTTTTGTGTAAAGGCAATCAGATGCAAGATTTTTTTTTGCCTTTTAATACTTTACTGCAGGTTTAATTGCAGCAATATTTCAATGCCAAAGAGAGTAATTTGCAGCTTGAATACAGCATTAGATCTGCAATAGCCAACTTTTTAAAACCTCAGTATAAAAATGAGCATTTGGTACTGGTGCCACAAGAATTCTCATTTCCTGTTCAACTTTCAAAGAAATTGAAGTTAAATGTCTATATTAACGTTTATAAAATTTTAGGAGTGATTCCCTTATTACATAATTAGCTTAAGCACTCTGCATATCTGCCGATTAGAGACATTACTCAGAGCCTGCCCTAGAACAGCTGCATTCCTAGACAGAAAAAGATACTAATGTGGCCCTCAGGGAGAGCTCTCCATTTTGACAGAATATAACATTATTGGAATACAGTTATTACAATTCATAATTGTTCACTTTAGGAGAAAAAAGCAAACCAGCGAAAAAAGTATCTTGTTAAGAAAATAAAGATTTCTAGTAGCTTTAAATTCATATTTCAAAATTCTCTGCAGCTGAGGATGCAGGTAGCTGGGGAGGGTGTGGGGGTCTCTCTATGTTGTGTATAACAAGGAAGTAAAAGCTGGAACTCTGATTACATACGGCTCTCTAACTTTGCTCAGATAGTGACAATAAGGGTAATAACAATAGGGATAAGTATTAGAGGCTAGCACTGTGATTCAGCTGATTAAGCATGAGCCCAAACTGCATGAATTTAGAAGTAGCAAAGCACGTGAGTCCAGTTGGCTGCATCTGTGACATCGTTACCAGGTGATGGTATTTTGTCAAAAGAAACACAGGAAAGAGGAAATAAGTAATAAATTCAGCTTCTCTAGAGTTGTCATAGCAATTAGTGACTCCCCAACAGACACGATCAGGAACTGCTACACTATTTAAAAAAATCTCTTAATTACTGCAAATTGTTTTCACTACCTCTCCAGTAATGTGACAGAGAGAACTACGGTGATGTCTAGACTGATGAGGTCAAGTAGGGTAAAGCACATGGGATCCAACAGTGAGTTTTAACAAAGCATAGTTGTGCAGGCTCAAAGAGGAGCTCAGCCAGGGTTGTAATGAATGTATCCTGCTGCACGGATCTCATCCTGGAAAGTCTGGAAAATCAGTGGCCTCTTCTGCAGTGAAGCTGTTGGTAGAATACACATTTAATTGAAAGAAACCTAAAATTTAATTCCAGAGAGCCCAGTGTCTTTTTTTTTTTTTTTTTTCCTTAACTTCAGACTCACTTGTGAAGAAGCGAGATAATTGTATCTTTCACTACACTTTGAAACAGTTCTGAATATCTGTGTCCCATCTGGGCGACCTTTAACAAAGCAATTATCACTCCTGTTTGTGAGAACAGTGCTCCTATTTCCTGTCTACAAGTCAATGTGATAGAAACTATAGAGAAAACTTAATAAATCTTTCTGACTTGAAACTCATTTTCTTAGTCAGATGTAAAAGACCCTTCCAAACCCATCACACTTTCATACCCTTCAAAGTTGTGTCAAGTGCTTAGTGTGTTGTGAAAGTGTAAGAAACTCAAAACAATGCAGTTCACTACAAGCCAGGGCTGCCTGTCCTGCTGAGGTGTTGGAGAGAGCAGCCACAGTGCTAAGTTAAGAATATCACATGCTGTAGGTACCTAATTTCAGCAGTTCTTTCCACTGACTACGTACAGAGATGACCTGAAGGAAGTTTGGAGAGTAGGTGATCTGAATTGCTCATTCCTCTTTTGACTCTGAGTAATACAAGAAGTCAGTGACTCGATTAGATGATCTGAAACTAGCTTGGTCTGCAATCTTCAACAGCAGCATTGGCTTTTATACTTCTCTACCCCCCCAAATGGGGAATTTGGGGTTTCAATGTAGATCTGCCTTTAAAAACTATTTTATTTGTATTCATATAGTGGTGATAAGACCATTAGATAATTCATGTGGCATCTATTTGTTATTACTGCAGTTCAAGAAAGAATAAACAAGTTTTGTTTAATTTAAAACCTTTCTGAATCTAACCTGAACCTCAATGAATTAGTATTCAGCTGAAGAAAGATTGTCAAAGAAATAGGAGAGATCAAAAAAAAATCCATGGAAAAAATAGGGTGAAGCCAGGAATGACTGTATAGGAACGAAGAGTGGAGATTGCAAAAGAAACAGAAGACAGAAGAGAGAACTTCAGCAGAGTATACAATATCAGTCTTCACACTAGAAAACACAAAGGTGATGGTGTTACATTGATGGAGTTTACATTAGGTTGTTCTGCAAATATCCACAATTTTGTTCTTTCCTATTATAAACTGAGAGTGACAAGCTGAATTAGCACATAATAGGGAACGATTATGAATTATGAAGACTGAATTTACACATTATATGATCAGCTGAATAATATACATAATTAACAACAACCAAGAAAGTGGGAATGGTGAGATAAGTTTTGGGGTAAGCTTCTTGGAGCCTTCAGGATGCTTCGTCCTTGCTGCTAATTAATTGGAATTTTCGACTTCTGTCAAAAATTCTAGCAGACAGCCTGCAGGATATGATCTGTAAGATTACTAGCACAGACCAAGTAAGCTTTGTAAATGAATGGCTATGACCAGAGAATTACAATGAAAATACTGAATATTATCTAAAAAGCTAGTGGCGTGCAGGAGCCCTAGTAGCCTACGCAAGCAATGATAAAAAGACCTTTGACAAAATAAACCTGAGATTTCCTGTATGCACATTAGGAGAGAAGTCATATATTTACAAGCTGGTAAGAACTTTTCTCTGAGGCTCACAGTATAAATGATGTTTCTAAAATGACCTCTGCTAGGAAATTTTTTCAGTGGAGGATGTTGCATGTCAGGAGGATGTCTCAGGGTTCTTTTCTTTGTTTTCTAATATTTTTGGAAGAAGGAAAAATTAGCTTATGATTGGGCAAGTAATATGATTGCTGACTGTATCAGTGTGACATAGTCATGCAGGTAGTTTACAATAGTTAATGTAAGTGTCCATAGTTAAAAGACTGTCAGTAGCAGTAATATTTTCATTGAAAAGTGTGTGGGTGTTTAATTGCATCTCACCTCATCGTGTTTGTCAAAAAGTTTCTTTAACTTGCTTATTTCCAGAAATGTGTTATTTTCTCTTGCATCTGCAATGCCTCCACAAGCTTAACATCATTGACACACACTCAAGGCAAAATAAATGTAGCATCTATACAAAAGACAACTTAACCTTCTTTGGCTACTGAAAAACCTACTACCAAATAGCATCGTAATTCAGAATAACACCTTCAGGAGACCTGAAATCAAGTGAAGCATATACATAGATAAATAATGTTTATAAATTATTTTGCTATTGCTTTCATTGAAGCAAGCCCAATATGTGTAATAGCTTCTGTGATCTGATCTGCATGGCCACTGATACTAGTGTATTAAAGTTTCTTGAATGCAATAACTTTGCCGTAACAATTTAAAAAATCTAACCACTTATTAAAAACACACAGCTGAGAGATAATGGGAATGCTAATAAGTAAGAGGCAATACATGATTTATACTAAAAATTTAAAAAGCCCATTTTGTCCATTCTTCATATCTAGTAATTCAAGCATCTTATTCAAAGAGTTTAGCCTTCTGGCAAAGAAGGTTACTTAAACTGTGTCTCTGAAAGCCAGTCACATTAC
Source organism: Columba livia (assembly GCF_036013475.1). Lineage (NCBI taxonomy): Eukaryota > Metazoa > Chordata > Aves > Columbiformes > Columbidae > Columba > Columba livia. Next base: position 63,207,713 of record NC_088603.1, on the reverse strand, counting down.
CACATACAACTTGATTCCAGGGGCTCATTTTGGTGAAAACCACTTTCTGGAAATCTTATTCCACAAAAACTAGTTTTTCCTTTATTTGGATAAGGTGAATGATACTGCCAGAAGATCTTGCAGTATGACATAGGTACTGACCTGAAAGTAATTTCTGCTTATGTGTGAAGTCCCCAGTGCCTCTAACACGATCTTGCCATAGGTACTGAAAGATGTTCAATCTGAAATTACACCAAGATGCTTATCAGTTGATTTTAGTATCACTATCATTTGCAATAAATTAATTTGATCTGCCAATGCAATATCTAGGAAGGATGGGAAGAAGCAATACTACTGTCCTGTGCATCCTCTGATCACTCCTCCAGACCGATCACAGAGGCTCAGGAAGTGAAAATGTTCCTCCAATTTGAGAACACACAGGAGACCATGCATCAAAGAGCTGTCCCTGTAAAGGTGAATGCCATTCCGTCAGTAGTGACAGCAAGTGTCATTCCACAGCTTTGTGGAGTAAGAAGGAAGCTAAACATGAAGAGTGGTGATAGTGGACATCGGTGGACAAAGGAAGGGCTATGGATACTGTCTATCTGGACTTCTCTAAAGCCTTTGACATGGTCCCCCACAACATCCTTCCCTATCTAAATTGGAGACATATGGATTTGATAGGTGGACTGTTGGTGGATGAGGAAGTGGCCGATGGTTGCATCCAGAGGGTAGTGGTCAATGGCTCAATGTCTGGATGGACACTGGTGACAAGTGGTGTCCCTCAGGGGTCTGTACTGGGAGCAGTACTGTTTAATATCTTCATCAACGACATAGACAGTGGGATCAAGTGAGCCCTCAGCAAGTTTGCAGATGACACCAAGCTGAGTGATGCAGTTGACATGCCTGAGGGACATAATGCCACCCAGAGGGACCTGGACAAGCTCGAGAAGTGGGCCCATGAGAATCAACAAGGTCAAGTGCAAGGTCCTGAACCTGGGTTAGGGCAACCCCCAGTATCAATACAGGCTGGACGATGAAGGGATTGAGAGCAACCCTGCAGAGAAGGACTTCAGGGTTCTGGTGGATGAAAGATGGATGTGAGCCGGCAATGTGTGCTTGCAGCCCAGAAGGCCAGTTGTATCTTGAGCATGGCCAGCAGGTCAAGGGAGGTGATTCTACCCCTCTACTCTGCTCTGGTGGGACCCCACCTGTAGCACTGAATCCAGCTCTGAAGCCCTCAGTACAGGAAAAACATGGACCTATTGGAGAGGGTCCAAAGGAAGCCACCAAAATGATCAGAGGACTGGAACACCTCTGCTGTGAGGACAGGCTGAGACAGTTAGGGTTGTTCAGCCAGGAGAAGACTCTGGGTAGACTTTATTTTGGCCTTTCAGTATGTCAAATGGGCCTATAAGAAAGATGGGGACAGACTTTTTAGCGAGGCTTGTTGTGATAGGACAAGGGATAATGGTTTTAAACTAAAAAAAGGGGAGATTCAGGTTAGACACGAGGAAGAAATGTTTTACAATAAGGGTGGTAACACACTGGCACAGGTTGCCCAGAGAGGTGGTAGATGCCCCATCCCTGGAAACATTCAAGGCCAGGCTGGACAGGGCTCTGAGCAACCTGATCTAGTTGAAGATATCCCATCATTGCAGGGCGGTTGGACTAGATGGTCTTTCAAGGTCACTTTCAACCTAAGCTATTCTATAATTCTATGAAGATTTAGTTAGATTTATATTAGAAATCAGATGTACATTTTTAACTGCTAGTATATTTAGTCACTGAAACAATTCGAGTGTTTCCCCTCACCTGAAGGCCTTAAATCAAAGCTGAGTGTGTGAGCCCTCTTGTTTAACTTTGGGTGCCTTCTGCATGGACGTCTGCTGCTGAGCAGGTCATCCAGACTTCACATTTGATGGCGGGACATAAATATGTGCAAACAGCACTTGGTTCATCCAGTCTGTTTTAGGAAGATTTAAATAGAACTCGTCTTGTAATAGCTGATAAAAATCTACTATTTCCTTTTTCATTCCAGGACTAGCTCACAGGTGAAAAAATCATATGAATCTCACTCTGCATGGCTTTAAAGTCACATGCCAGAGAACAACTGAAAGATACGGAACTTAAATGGAAAAGTCCCTAGGTAAATTCTGAAGATGGGTATTATGCAGGAGGCTAGAGGAGGTTCTTAGATAGAACACTCTGTCTTTAAGTTTTTAATTCTAGGAAGTAAAGCCTAGCTAGAAGTAAAAACAATCAAGACTGAAGTTATGCCAAAAGGTGAAGATTCTGTAGTGATAGTTAATTTTAAATCTAGTTATTTAGTGTCCTTTCAAAAGCCAAGTGATAGCAGCAGTAGAGGATATAATGAATTATACTATAATACAAACCTTAAAGTCTCCTGGACTAACTGAAAGTAGTAAATGAAAATGGAAAAGGAACACAAACATGACTTCTGAAAGTAACAGTGACAAAACCAGGAAGACCAGAATCTCACAAAATACACATGCCAAAGTTATCATTTAAGTCTGGTACAAAGGAAAAAAGGAAATTACTACAATGAAAAATGTTTTGTACATATATATGTATGTTGTACTATATAGGCCATAGGAAGATATAGCTTTTAGACTCTCTGCAAATGACACTGACTTACCACTCTTACCACATGGATGTTTGGGCATCATAAGGCATGGAATTAGAATGCAGGAATGAGCACGTAGGATTAGCCCTTACCCATCCACTCTATTCAGAGCATCATATGTTCCACATCATCTTAGCTGTGTAGCTGTTCAGCTCTAATGTCACTACTCTGTGCTGATACATAATACCTCCCATTTTTAAAATATTCTTTTTCTCTATTATTCTTTCCTCTTGCTACCCAGTCACATATTCCTTATATAAAAATAAATATGGTTAGCATATTTTGATTTTGTGATCAAACACAAAGCTTCCCAATGAATGAGTGTGTACTGCTTCTATATTGCAGTGTTTCACAACACTGTTGACAAGTCACATAATTTCCAAGGTTCTTTAAAGCAGTTAAAATAATGTTCATACTAGAAATAATTAGCGAACAGACTATATGAATAATCACAGTCATTCCCACAAAGATTTCTTGTTTTCAGAGACCAATCCATTACCTGCTTCAATGAACCGTTTTGTTGTTAATTTGCAGGGCTTTTACCCCTAGGTGATGGAAATACCTGCCCTCTTCCCAGTTTCCCATTAAGTATGTTTTTCAGTAATATGTATAATTCATGAGAAAAATTTGTTTGTCAAGCATTCCAGACAGGTCACTTAAATCCTAGATCAATTGATAATGTTCACACCAACGTGGCCCAGAATGAGAATGACCCTTTACTGACTTCAGTATTTTCTTTGAACTAATGAATTGAGCTTCAGTTTTTAAAGATGCAGAGGCATCATTATTATTTTAAATAAAGACTAGCACCAGAGCTTTTTTTCTTTTTAAAAAAAAAATGCTATTCTGAATGCACTTCTTACAATGCTAGCAACAAATATAATGCCCTATCACAAATGCATTCTGGCTTTTCTTGCAGCAGCATCCTGTGGGAAGTCGAATGGGGAAGACAGTTCAGGTAGCTTTTAGCTTCTAGTAGGAGGCTGAAATCTATCCGGAACAGTGAAGTTATCATTCAGCATCTATTGAGGGCCTAAATTAAAATTTCCATCTCCATTACATCTCCCCTCTGTCCCAACAAGAATCTCCTATCCTGTGCAACTTGAAATATCATGAGCAAAATCTAAACATAAGTACCCTTGAGAGCAGTTCAAGTCAACTGCATATGCAATCTCTTCTTGTAGATGAAGGGTTTGTTTTCTGTTTCCGTGATTCTTTTTCTCTTATGCATCTTTGTGGCAGCACTGAGCAGAAATACAACATGATTGTTCAGCATTGGATACTTCATGAAGGAGAAGGCAGAGGAGAGCACTGCACAAAGTTTGGATTTTTTTGTACGACCTCCTGGACCTACTGATGTAAGTGGGCATTATACTAGTGATGTCTATGGAACCAAGTTTCTAACTAGGGCTTGATCTGAAAGAGACAATTCGTTGTATTTTGATGCATATTAAGAAAATTCTGAATTTGTGGAAATGATTTATTGTTAAGAATTTTATCATCTCGCCTTCCCAGTTACACAGTCATACTGTATTTATTTGATTTATTCTTCCATTTATATTTAAAACCAGCAGTCAGTACTCTGGATCCATTCAGTGTAAACAAGTCTGACTACTACAGTGCCCACATATAATTAAAAATAGATATATGTAAATGTGACATTTTAGTGAACAGGTGTAAATATATCAGTCTGCTACAAGCTAGCATTTCAAGCTCATAAACGTCATTCCCTTATTGTTCAGTGCTCACTGTGCTTAATCCTGCAGGAATTATGATGTTTGTTGCTGCATTTTGTAATGTACAGAACTTTATACAAATGTATGCAGAGAGCTGTGACATTTACATAAATATTTCTGACTAAATGAAAACTGGAAAAAAAAAATTCAACTTTTACACTGGGAGCACTTATTTATATTTGACCTTCTTACTTAGGTCATCAACAATTCTCATTGAGCCATACTTTCATAAGCAGCTAGTTGCTGAACTCCCACTCAGACCAGCAGAAGTCAGGCTGGTCCTTTTGCATATCCTGCTATTGTGCTGTTTGTGCTTAGGCCCATAGGTTGAAATCAGGACAAATGCATATCCCTACCTCCCTGAGAAAGTCTGAGCCATTGCCATGGACAACACTCCTAAAACAAGTATGGCACATGAGCAAGGTTCACTTCTGCAGGTGCTACACTGAAGCCTCTGATGTCTTTTTACTTAAAAAAAAAATTGCAATCTATGTTTTCTTTCCTCATGTGACATTTGTCTCACCTGAATTCTGTCATACTAATAGGCAAGTGATTGGCCTAGCTTAGCCACCCAAGCTCTGTCTCCTGTAAATGGAGATGATAGGCACCTCCCCTAAGGGTTAGTCTTCTGTATTCTCAGAAAAAAAAAATGAAGTGGGAGAACTCATGCTTAGGATGTGCTCAACCATTGACTGCACAGGCAGATGAGAGACCTAGCATCAACTTGATGCTGCATTTTTTGTTGTTTAGCTTAAAGGTATAGATGAGGCGAATCCTGATCCAAGACATTGATTTTCTTCCTCCTTTATGATTGTCTTATGTATTTCAGAAAATTTACTTTAAGTTGGGAGCTTGCTATTTTCCTGTTACATAGAGTTGCTGCTCATGCAGGTCCATGTGGATGCTACACATTAATGTCATGGAGTGAGTTAAACTCTGCGGTCTGAGTCACTGAGACTGCCAGACAAGATGATATCTTCTAGCTTTGAAGTCCACCAGACAGAGGAACTTCGCCAATACATTCCAGCACAGTGTTGGCCCAGCGTTTTTAAAGCAGCAATTCATAATGATAAAGTTAGGAAATGTTCAAGTGATAGATGGACGACTGCTTTCCCCACCTTTTCCAATAAGATCTGCACAAATGTGTGACATAGATGAGGAGTTGTACCTGCACGGCTTCTCAGATACAAGAAAAATATGCACGTAGTTATCACTTGCTTTCAGTGGTACAGAAAAAAAGAATAAACTCATATGAATTGTGTTTACAGCCATGCTTCAAGAAATGAGCAAACTTTATCTTCCAAAACAACTAAACTCTGAACTACTCACACCACCATATTCCCATTTATCTGACTTTAACTCCATCTAAATTGTTATATGCTTATGGTTAACACAAACAATGCTGCCTTTGGTTGTGAAACTGTTTCAAGAAATCCCTGAAGCCTGTCCTCAGCTGTTCCCTTAAACTGAAGACTGCCTCATTGAGTACACAAAATAGGCGGTGAATTTAAGCAAGGGCATAGTCACGGTCCTGTTGGGAAAGCCCTGGAAAGCCTTGGCTTCTGCTGCTCCCAAGAGAACACGGGGCACGTGGCTCAGCAGCTCTTGCTGGCAGAGCATCCCCCAGCACTGCCTCACCCCAGCAGCAGCAGCGAACCTGCCTTTCCCAGGGATTTTTCTGCCAGCAACTCTGCAACTTGGATCTGCCTCATCCCACACATGCCCCTTCCTACAACTGGAGTCCTGGATCTCTAATCTTGTGATGACAGATCCCCATTTTACATGTGCTGTGAAGAAGCCTTCAGCTCAGTTTGCCAGGAAATGGTTGCAAGGGCAAAAAATTAAGGGTTTGGTAGCATGAATAATCAAACACTTGGGGCAGCAAGAATATTATATGTTCATATATGGAGATACAAACTGCAAAGAGCCAATTTGTGCTGCATATGTGAAACCTGTATTTGCATGAGCCAGTTGGGATGGTTGCATGTGATGGTCAAAGCAGGTACCAAGGCAGTTAATTATTCAGACATGTTCTTCATCTGGTGTAGCTACCTCCTCTTTAATGAACTGATGCCTGCCTCTACCAGCTGGCCCAATTTACCTATATTTTAAATCTTATGCTGTACTCTTTGTTGAGAATATAGAAAACATTAGCTTCTTTTTGTCTTCAGTAAACTTCTAGCTGAATGATCATTTCATTGCGAAGACCTCAGATCATGAAATTGCTTAATGAAGGGGGATGTGTGGACTTAGACACTCAGTTTGTTTCCTCATATCTAAACAAATCTAATCTGTCTGTATATGAAAAAACCATCCCCTTATTACTAGGAGAGGTAAACTCTGCAGATGAGGAGCTATCTTTCTCTTCTGTTTGCCCAGTAGCCACGCAAATTATTTTTATTGTGTTTTGGTTGTGCCTGGAGGCTAGGTCATGGATCAGGGCCTCCCCACACCAGGCACTATACAGAGGCTTGAGAAACATTTTTTTACCTCCAAAGCTTGCTGATTTATGTTACTCTCAAGTTACATAAATAACGATTGGACTATCAAGGTGTCCTCCACTGGGATGATTTTTATGTCGAACGTTGTGTTTAATTGTCCCCATGCTCAGAAGAGAATGTGCAGTGCAAACTGTGCAACATGTGCCTGGTCCCACAATGTAGTCCCTCCTGGTCCTGCCCCCAGTGCATCAAGAAGCTAGGAGAAAGACTATGGATATGTCTATGTTAGCAAGGGTTGAAGCCTTGTGTATGGAGTGTCAGAGCTGGTGCTGAGGACACAGCACCCATGCCATGTGCATTTTAGGGAGGTTTCTTTTGGAATAGCTCTGATGTGCCATAGTGGTGGAAGTGCAGCTTCTCGTACAGTTTCATCCAAAAGGAGTCGAGTTTTTGTCTCAGATTGCTCCACATGGTACATGGCATTGATGGCAAGATTTGCTTCAGAAGTGCACTCCTGTCTCTCATTTAAAGGCTAATTAGATGGTCATGGACACTCTTCCCAGCTCAAAATGCAAGTAAGACTCACTTGGATGTTATACAGTGCCCTTTCTGCCCTCTTTAACAGCCTTCTGAGCGAAAAAATAGAGAGGAGAGCACATGCAAAATGGTGAGTTGTATACAATGGAGAAGAGCACTCATTTCCTTAACTGTCTGAAGTGAGGAAGGCAGGAAATAATGTTTTATTTTAATACAAGTATGCATGTGTGTTACTTCTAGAAAGGACTTTCCTTCAGCAAAACATGAAGAAAAAGGAAACCTGATTCAACTAAGGTCAAGCTGCATTTCTACAACAGACATGTTGTACAACAGCATTTTACAAAGAGATCTCTTTCATCTTTCTCATCTGAAATACACATGAAATAATTATGTGTGTGTTGTTAACACTGGCAAAAGAACAATGGCAGTCCTCAGAGTTTAATCTGACAATAAGATGCTCAACTTAATTCCTAAATGGGTTTAACAGATTAGATGCACTTTTCCCCCCGCCCCGGAAGCTGTTTCATCTGGCACCATGACATCACTAAAGATTAGATGCAATGTCATATACATCTGTAGGAAGCACATCTTTTAAATCTTAGTATTTGTGAAGTTTTTTAGTATAAAAAGTAGCGTGTGTGTAACTAAGTAAAAGTTCACTTTGACTAAGGGAAAATGATTCTCTGCATATTGGCACTAAATGTAGAATATGTTTGAAAATGCTTTCTCTCTCAGCTATCAGCAAAGGATAACAGTCTCAGGTTGTATCAGTGTCATATGTGGGCAAAATAAATTTTCAAACAAGAAGGAAAGTTTTTTTCATAGAAATGCCCTACTTCTCTGCATCTGGAGACATGAGGTCTAAAGAAAAACAAGCAAATAAAAAAGTCCAATCCCACTCACAATATCTCACACCAAACATTGTTCTGTAATCTTTCAAGGTCCTTACCATGCAGTGGTCAAAGTTGAGGTATCCTTCCTTGCCAGTGTTTTTTTGAGACAAGGCCAAATGTACAACAAGTTGGGAGAGTATACTCTAAGTGTGTGTGAGGTTTACATTTAGCCCTATAATTGTACGAGGAATCAGTGGATTAGATTTCAGCTACAGACACTTTGAGAGAAGTAAGTTAAAAACCAGCAGGTGGCAAAATGACAGCTGTGGAAAGATGAGCCACAAAACTGTCCACAAAAAAAATTAACTTAATTCCCCATTTTTCTCTCATTTTTCAACCCTTTGACCTCTTAGTATTCCAATAGGCCATCAGAGACCCCTAATGGGATAGATATCAGATACTGTATGAAGCAGTGGGGTATAGTCTCTGTATTTACTGTTTATTTGAAATATTATGCTCTCTGCCCAGCAGGTCCTCAGAGGGCCATCAGGAATCTGAAGGACTCCTACATTGCCAGGTTAACAGCCACCTGGAGGTAGAAATAATACATACACTGTGAATGGTTTTGGTTTTTCCTTCTATTTTTTTTTGTGAGAAGGACTAAATTCTAGTTCTTTGTCAGATATGCTCCCGAGAACTTTTTAAAATGTAAAATGTTATTAGCTTTGGTACATGGCCAGTTTCTAACCTTAACAAGAAATACAAAGGTCAAAGGGGCACAGATATACCACTCAGCACGGAGTTTATAATTTCTTAATCTTCCTGGCTCTCTCAAAGTTTATGTCCTTCCACCATTATGGTTTAGTTGACTAAGAGCATAAGGAAAGTGTAGGCACCAGCCAGTCTCTTGGGTGATAAGCAATCCTGTGGGAATGTCAATAACAATAAATAACCCAATATTGTTTTATAGAGAAACAACTATAACAACAACTAGAGAAACAAAAGGGAGGCAGGAAAATAATGCTTCTAACAGTGTTCTTTCTCTTCTAACATGTCAGCCTAGTTAGGTCTTTCTTCTCTTCCTCACCTGTGCACATTTTTTGAGGTGGGAACTGTTACCATTTGTCCATGGTAGAGTGAGGCTCATTATATGTCAACTTCATTATATCATCTCAATTTTGTTGTAGTGCATTGAGATCCTTGCATGTTGTGTAAAATACAAACATTAGTATTAAACTTCCTTATCTTTGTTATACATATTAAGGGCCAGTCTTGTTTATGCCAAATAAAAATGCCCAGCTTTGCCAATTACATTTTTTCTTGTTCTTTTGTGATCATGGTCAAGGGCAAATATATCAGGTGGAATAAAGGGGTAGTGGGATGGAACATAACTAAGTAAAATTCCTTTATGAACTTATTTTCATTCAGTATATCATATCCTGACACAGAAAGTTGCACATTAACCGGGCTTGTGACTACATGCTACTTCAGTTGTTTTTATTTGGTGCTCTGTATAGCTGGAGGCTTTTTCTATGTATTAATAAACATTACATTAATTTTCCATTGTTCCTGGCCTGAAGATATCACAGGTATCAACCCGGAACCTGGTGGATCCCACTGGAAAACAAGACCAAATAAAACTGCCACATTGTATCAGGAAGTGATGTCAGTAGCTGGAGTTTTGCTTCCAAACTTCTGTGTTTTACTTGACTTGCAAAGCTGTTTTCCTGTGCAAACTCATAGCCTTAATACTTGTGGGAATGACTGAGGACAAACATCTTGCAGTTTTACTGACTATCAATGTATCATTCTTTGACACGCTATTAACAATCTGTTGACCTACGTAAAAATTGGAGTTTCAGGCAAAAAGAAAGCATCCCATGTCTGCTTATTGATAAAATGCTCATGCTGCATAGATACATGACTATATTGGATCAAGCTGCTAGTAGTTAACACATTCAAGATCCTACTTATTGTCAATATCTGACCCAAAACCAATGATTCATGTTCCAAAGAAAATGCTGCTTTTATATTTTTCCACCAGCCCAGTCTCTCACCATAGACCCAAGCTGTTCCTCCAACTACTGCTCTACATCTGGGTGACATGAGAGATAATTGTAGGACGCTTACAGTCCTGATAAACTATGGTTTCCCTTGCTCTGCAGTCCTTTGAAGTTGCAGACAGTTTCATGATAATTGATAATCTAATCTTTTCCCAGTAGTTTTTTTTTTTTTTTTTTTTTTTTTTTTTTTTTTTTTTTAAAGACTGGTCTGAAACAGCAAGAAGGGGAAATATTACAGCATAAGTATTGATTACTGCATGTAGAGGTCACTGTATGGGGATTAGACTTTTATCACAAGATTCTTGTGAAAGGTGAAGTTTTGGCAAGATCCTAATAATAACTGTGGAGTGCTAGTTAAATACAAGGGACAGGGAAGGAAAATGATTTTTTATTCTTAGCACCTCAAGGCTATACATGGCCATTACTATTGCAGAGGCAATAAAGAGGTTGTTAATTACTGATTTTATACCCTTGTAGCCCTAAGTAAGAATGAAAGAACTAAAGGTACAAGTGGCACCAAAGAGAGAAAGCACAGAAGAGTTGCTGGAGACTTTCTTTTTCATGTGCACTGAAACAAGTTACTTAAATTACGATGGGACAAGGTGTGACAGAATGGCAATTTCCATTGGATCAAGATAAACACTTGAAATCTTACTTGGCATGTAATTTGCTTTATTTGCTTCCATATTTTTGCTGTGATTAGATGATTATCCAAAAACTCCACATTGACTGCTATCATCCACTGGAGCAGAGCCTATACATGAAAAGAATGTGAAAGATATATGTTAATGTGTCTCAGCTCTACGTATGTTTTGGAGTTTTTTTAATGTCTGAAATTCTGGACAGTGTTTTTCCCAGGCACCCTCTCCAGAAATACAGCAGAAGTGTTAAATAGAACAGTTATACTTCACAAGCAGAATACAAAAAAGCACAGGCAGTAAATATCTGTGTATTTAGCAGAGGCAATTTGTTTGAAAATGAGAAAAGTTTCCGTCCCATTCCATTGGACAAACTTATCCTTTGCAATGTGATATTCATGAGAATTTATAGTACTGTACAACATGTTAACTAGGGGCATGTAATTTTCTAAATGCTGACAGGGATAAATCTATGCGCCTGCACACACACAAAACTCACACATACTTAATGAGAGTAAAATTAAAGCCTCCTGAAACTAGGCTGATTGATTAAAACTCAACAGACCCACACAAATATGAGCACTAATACACATGGCTCATAAAGTGCTTTCAGACCACATGTTTAAACATGCAATTCAAACACTAATTTCTCACCAGACTAAAGCCTCAACTATACCAAATGAGAAATGGATAACTGATGATTCAAAGGTATAGCTGGATCCCTCCTTTACCTTTACTTCCCTGATGGTATAAAAAAAAATAGAGCAAATTAGGGCTCTTTGACTTCAGTCCAGACTATATTTCCAGATTACTGGAGATGGCAACATGCTCTGACCTTATCTGTCCTCACCCCACCGGCCTTTAAAGTAAAGAACAGAGTGAGGAGGGCTGCTGTAGTGCCATCTACACCAGTTTTACACCTTCTGAGAATTCATCCATTCCATTACACTCAGCATGGTTGTCTGTAAAACTGGACTTAGGCAGTGTTTTATTTGCAAAAAATCAATAAAGTTGAATTTGACAAGGAATAGGTCTTATAAGCTAGGTGGAATTGGATACAACTGGGAAATGCTGTGATACTCCAACATTCTCCTTTTTAATTCCTCTCTCTGCTCTCTCTTTTCTCTGATCTTTTAGATGTGTGTCAGTGCCTTACATGTAGGCATTTAGATAATACAGACATTGCTGCTGCTCTTTCTACTCCACCATCACCTCTTCACAATAATTGCTGTCACTATCTGTAAAGAGATCCTGATTTCCAGCAAGTAATATTTCTTCACTCATACTTTACCCTTCTATTACCTACTTCTGTTGTGCTCCTTCTTATGGTTTCTGTAGAATTTCTTAGGACACCAGGCATATGAGTTTCCAGATACTCTTTTTCACAAGAAAACTGAAAGAAGAATTTGATCTCTTGCCCTATAGTTTGGTGAGAACTGTAGTTCCCTGGGAGCCTCTGGACATCTGCAAATCAAATGTTTGAGCATTGTGCATGCAGAGATGATTTGTTCAGACCATCTTCCATGAGTTTAGAGTGCCCTGGATGTCTCTGACCCACTACACATGTACATCAAAGTTCGACTGCAACAGTGCTGCAGATCTGAGATGGCCTGGAGCTCTCAGATTCACTGCACAAGATCTCTGTGACTCACTTACCATAGCTCTTCCCAGGATGTCCTGAATATACATATGAATGCCTATTATATTTATTCTTTCTCTGATTTCTTTGTTATGATGTCATCCTTGTTTTGTCTTTCCTCTTACTCTCTGTGCTTCCATATGGTTTAATTTCCTCATCTTTGCTCTCCTCACAGCTTAATGCATTTGGAAATTGCTCTCACTGCAGAGTGACACAAGGAGACTCCTGAATATAGTAGGCCTCCCACATTTTATACAGAACAAAATAATAAATAGAAAAAAAAAAAAAAGCTAAAAAAATTTGCTTAGCCTAGGCATGCAAAACTAAATTGTTTTGATTTTGAGAGCAACATCCTCCTGTTGGATTCTCTTGCATATATTATCTTTCTTGCACTGCTTGTCTTTCTCTTGGTTTGCCTTTTCTCTCTGTCCAGATTCTTGTCTCTCCACCTTTCTACACCCTACCCCATTCTCCATTCCATTTTCCCCATTCTGTTACAGATCACAGATGTAGTTTGAATTATCTGAGGGATGGCAACAAAGGCAACTAAATGTATGCTTGTCGATTGACCTAGCTTAGCCATTCTGAAGATAACACATAACTTCTGTGTTTTTTATCACAGAGATAGGAATTGCTATGGAAAATTATTAGCTACTACTGTGGTTCATGTCAGAGTCAGGTAAAAAAGCACATAGTAGATTTATACAGAGAAAAACTTCCACTGTGCCTAATTTCTTATTGTCTTGTTTCTGGCCAAAACTCTATGCCATTTTTGCTAGGAATTCTATAAAGGAGTGATGTTAGCACACAGCTTACCCCATGACTGAGCTTTTTTCTTTGCTTATTTCAAATACATGACCTTTCAGAAGATGATATGGGGGAGTGGGAAGAAATATTGCACTTTGTCTATTAAGGCACCAAAAATACTTTAAATAAAAGGCAGAAGAGGGACACTCTTTTCCCTCAACCTCAAGAGAACTTCTGGGTATGTTTATGGTACTAAAGGCTTTTCTTCTTTATTTAGCATGTAGGTTGGTCCTAGTTCCTTGGCCTGATTTAATGTTCTTGATTTGCAGAATTAAAGCTTTCTTTCCTGGCTTTTTGTTTTCCCTAACAATGTTTTTGTGTCTGTTCACAGCATCCTTTCTAGTGGGTGCTGTTTCTTCTGTGACATCCTCTCTGTCTATGTCAGGTCTTTCTTTGATGCAAGTTCAGGCAAGTATCTGAGTGACAAGGAAAATTACTTTTAAATTTTCCTTCTTTTCTGGAGAGCTTTTATACAGTTTCTTCACTGTACATTTTCTGAACTTCTTCAACAGATTTCATGTTTCTGCTAGGTTGAGACTTACACTTCTCTTTTGAGTTAAAAATTACAGCAAGTTTTTACCCTTTGGTGCCTTCAAATGAATTACATAAGATCTGTTAACACTGACTAATCTGAATTGTGGATGCCCATCATGGAAAAGTATAAGTAGCATTGGCTTTTTGCCTATATATGAATGAAGGACTGAAAAAAAAGAATTGAATAAACTTTTCATGGGCTCAAAGCACAACTTTCAGTCATAATGTACACAATGCAGAATTACATACAAGTATTAAAAATGCTTTACAAATCTATAGTTCAGTCTATTTAAAAATAGCTAAAGTAAAACAATATGAAAAGTCTGGCCTTAATTAAATAAAAAAAGAAAAAGAAAGATAATTTATAGTTCCAGTCTGTCTTTTGTGTCTAGGTGTTGTGGCTCATATGATATGTAGGATATGAGACCCCAGAAACAGACTCACAGGAAGAGCTGCTGCTGTAACGTCACTGACTTTGCACACTTATGCTGCCCTTCTTAGTGCTTTGTTAAGCCCTGTGGACAAAATAACTTTGTTATGTGCCTGCATACCCAGAATATTAGTGTTACACTTGCTGTATCAAATATCTAGAGTTTCAGATCACTTTCCTGTATTACTTATGATGGGTTTGTTGTGTGCCTTTCCTGTGTAGTTGCACAGGAAGCAATATGGGCACAGAAAACTTTTGCATCCTGAGATTAAATTGACATATGATTATGGAGGTTTTTATTATTATGGGTAAGATTCTTTCTTTCCTGGGAAATCCCATTTATGTTCTTCAGAAACTACAGTGGTAGCACACTCTTTAAGATGATCACGAAAGAGAATTTTGTCATTATTTTGTAAGCAGACAATTAGGATCTATTTAAAGCTTACATTAAGAGTAATCAAGAATTTGCCAATCAATAGCTGATTAATTGCTCATTAAAATCTTTTTTACAAATAAAAACCACTTGAGACTTCATATGTCAATCATATTTCTGTGGACAACATGGGCCAGCTAGTCACAACATGCTCATGGTAACTCTTCCTCCAGTATTCCATAGAAAATGTAGGTGCAAAGAAAGTTCTGTATTTCACTCATGCCTGTTACCCTCATTTTCATGTAGCAACGTTATACAGTTCTGCCCCTTTTGAGCATTTTCTTCACACTGTCTTTCCTGTCTCTCCCTTCCATTTGGCCTTCTTTCTCACCTCTGGTTCCTTCCTTCATGCATGTCCGTAGGGAAAGGAAGTTCATTAGCCTGAATATCCATATTCTGATCTGTAACAAGTGGCTTGGATGTCTGTGAGTGCTGTGAGATGCAGAGAGGAACTGCTGCTTTCAGAGCTACTTCCCTACAGCAGAGCAAGCAGCAAATGTTCTGTGGGGAATAAACTCAGGTTTAATACTAAATTCCTTTTAGTTTATCCTGCATGTCATAACTGATGTCATTTGATATCCAGGATATTCATAGGAGTGACCTACTTATAGAGGACACAGTCTATAAACAAAATTGCATTTTGTTCATTAGCTACAGTACAAATCAATTCCGGGTAACTTTTTTTTTGTACCTCTGTCATCAAGGTGAACCTTAATATACGTATATAATAATAAATTATTAACCATACAGAGATAAACTGGTTCTGTTCAGAGACATCCAGCTGTTACTTGTAAAATGGATGTGCTGAAAATTACAAATAGGTCACATATTTAAAATTGTGTCTCTATACCAGTGGGTAGTTGAAATAGGTCTACTTACACCTTCTTCGCTATGTTTATTCCTAAATACGTTGTGCTCTACTTTGTATTTTGTAGGCTTGGAAATGTGAATTTCCAAGACAATTACACCAGGGGTTTCTGTAGTTCATTTTTCTCTCTGATAATGACTGGCATGTATTCACAAGTGTGTATTAAATGTGATAAACTTGTAAGCTAGATTCCAAGTCAATCAATTAACTACGTGAAGGCTACCAAACAGCAACTTATTTTGGTTGCTTACTATCTGGATATGTTTCTACCAGTTGTGCATGCACTAAAAATGTGTTAAGTGGTGGAAAAGCAACAAAACAAGTTGTGGTGATTGCTACAAAAAATATGCAGTCTATAGTCTGGGACAGGTCAGACAACAACACATTTAGAGATCAGCAATGTAGAAACCCTCAGATAGATCAATGAGACTATTTAATATTGATGTGGGTTAGAGGAAGCAGCCTAGCAAAATGGGGAAACTTTAAAGACTGGTATAAACAAAAAGGTTCAGGAAACTCTGTCAGATTAAAGATACGACATACACATGGGAAAGAGAGTGAAGATCTAATGGTTCAATACATTAACTGGGAAGGGGAGAGTTCAGGGGAAAATGTTACATATAGTAGAATTTTAATTGTGTGTATCAGAGGTTTTGAAATAAGAGGCTCATACAGACATATTATAAAAAAAATGCATTCCATGAAGTCTTCCTTTTCCAAAATAAAAGCTGGAAAAGCTGTATGTCCACAGAATCAAACATACTACCAGTTTTAGAATACAGACAACTTACAGCTAATGGAAAGCAGTAACGTAGAGTGAGTGTTGGTATGTTTAGCTGTTTTTCACTAGCAGCATTTGTTTTTCAGAACTGTAACTTTTTTATAGAGGAAGCGAAATGATTCAGAGGCCTTGGATGGGCTACAGACACTTCAGTTTCTTGGTCACAGTTTGGGTCCAGCCTGTGTTTCCTGAGGCACACATGAAAATGCAAATGCTTCCCACCCTTGCACAATGCAGCCGTGCAGTTTTTACTCTCTGCCCCTGTGTGAATAATCCCACCTCAGGTGGAGCTTGGTCCCAAAACCCTCCTTTTCCTGCATCTGCTGCATCTGTAGCCTGGCTGTGTTCAGGCCACTGCACAGTAACACCACTGACCACTTTAAATTGGAAGTGAAATAAAACAATTCTAAAATCAAACAAAGGCATTAAAGAAATTACAAGCAGTTAGTTATAATCACAGCTTAGTGAAAAAGAGATTGCAATGTCTGAGAGGAATGACGAACTGAACCAATAGACGGTGCATTATCAAATAGCCCGAAAAGGAAGCATTGCGTATGGGACATCAACTCATCTTTATCTGTCAGCAGTGAAAACACAAGAAAGCTTGCCCTTTTGAAATGTAAACAGAAAATTATGCTTCCAACACAAACCCAAGCCATTAAAAAGGCAGCTTTTATTCCTTCTCATAATGTTCAGGAACATAAGGCAGTAGCACTGATGTGGCTCCACAGCTGTTGCCAGGGAAAGTAGGAATGTAGCCTGCCACATCTGGGGTGACATCTATGAAGAGGCACTTAATCTGCAGTGCTGAGGTATGCTAAGCCTCTTTGCTTTTCTTTACCAGTTCTCAAGCTAATACTACTCCTGGAGAGCAATGCTGATTTCAAGTCAATGGGTGAGATGAAAGAACAATTAAGGACAGTGATGCTTTATGCATTGTGGAAAATATAAAGACAGGACAATAGCATAATTCCTTGATCACTCTGGCAGAAGATTTACTTTATCACACTTTAAAGTTGCAGGTTCATGCCTTCTAAAACAAAAATGACAAGAATTTTTAATCACCGAGTGTGTGTTTTGTGAATTGAAGGGGGCCGTTGAAAGACTGGAAAATAAAAGGTATCTGCTGCTATTACACTGATGTTTTTCTATTGGATCAAAGCCTTTTCTTCTCTGTAGCTCTTCAGAAACAATTTGCCAGTATTGCTAGGCAGGCATTACACAAAGAAAGACATCAGGTAAAGAAACACAAGAGAAGTTTTAATAAGTAAGAATACCTTTATGGCACTATTCTCATTTTCTAATAATTGAAAAACTCAGAAGCCAGACCTTTTTGGTGTTTGCTAAAAAAAAAAAAAATAAAAAGGAGGGGTGAGAGAGAAAGAGAAGACAGACATTCTGATCTCACATATCTAGTCCAAACTTTTCTCTAGTTTGGGGAGGGTAGCACTTATTGCAAAAGCAAAGTACAAGGCTGAGATTTACCATAGGGCAGCAGAACATTTCAATCTTCAGATTGCTGTGCTACACTGAAGTCTGACTGGTTGCAGGGTGATAAATGCTGAAGTACGGAATTAGGATATTACAACTTAAAAGTGAGCTGTGCACTTTAAATAAGTATTCGTTTAGTATTGAAAAGAATATTTTTTTAATTCCATCTTGAATGGTGAAATGACTTTAACTTTCATATTGAATGTTTTAGGAGCTTTTACATCTGGGTGTATGATACCTAGATATTACTACCCAAGTTACAAATCTGACTTCATATATGGATGCCTGTGTATGTATGTTCATATAAATACATATATCTACTTGTACACAGACACATACACACAGTTTTTTTTTCCCAGTATAAAATTTTTCCCTTCTCATGTACACGAGCCTTTATGATTGAGAGTTCACTATATGCAAGTACCAATGGAGAACATGTAGGTCAGTTAAAAAAAGTCTCACCAAAGTAGAAAAAACTGAGAATGAGTCCAGACTACCACTTCGGACCAAAACTCAAGAGAATGTTCAGGGATGGACCAAAACTCATGGTATAGCCAGGCTTTTTGCTAAACAAACATACAAAAGCAATAAAACCTTGGTCCTGTTCATAGTAGTCAAAAAGTATTCTATTTAAAGCAGACATTTCAGGCCAGAAATTTCAGGAATTTCTAGTAGCTGTACCTGATTTGAAAAGGAAGATAACCCCAGAAAGTTAGAACAGTAAGAACAGTAAGCCATATTTTAATTTATGAAAAATGTCATTGCGAATGTCTGGTATCAGCCGGGGCCTGTGGTAAATTCTCAAGAGAATTTTCAAGTATGCTGCCATCCAGTTAGGTTCACTGGAAAAAGTAATTTTGGTAGCAGCCTTCTGTTTCTCTTCTGTCTCATAGGCTGTGTGACTGTGGACAGGTCACTCAGAGCTTGATCAAAAACTCATTAATGTCAATAGAAAGACTCCCGTTGACTTCAGTGATCTTTAGATCAGGATCTGTATTTTTGCTTCACACCTGAAGGCTACTAACTTTTGTCTTGTGCTTTTCAAAGCTGGAGTCTTTCTGTGCTTCAGTATTCCAGTCTCTAAAGGGTCTGCAAAGGGACAATCTAATTAGTACTATATATGATAACATTTTAATACATAATCTTATTCAGAGACCTAAAAAGATTAATAAAAGTTGATAATAAAACACAATATAAAAGGTTTGTAAGGGTGTGCTAGGAGAAACAAATAAGAAAAAAAGTAATATTTATATCTGAATATTTCTTAAAGGCCTAAGGGGCAAAAGTCAGTTTGTTTGTTTGTGTTTTTTTTTGTTTGTTTGTTTGGTTGGTTTTTTTTTTGTTTGTTTGTTTGTTTTTTGTTTTTGTTTTTTGTTTTTTAAATAGTTGTGGTAGGATTTGTGCATTTAAATTGCTTTTATTTTGTGGCTGCGGGATGAGGGATGGTGTAGGAGAATGGGGAATGGGAACATTTGATGAATTATACAGATACCATGTCAATACTTCGAGTTTTTGAGACGTGCATCAGGTTTGCTGGACTGGTCCCCAGTGTCCATTTCTCAATAGACCTTTCAGCTGTTTTTTTTTTTGTTGTTGTTGTTGTTTTTGGTACAGTTTTCTAGTGGTACTGTGAGACTTAAGTCATTATGGAATTCACAAGAGCAATTTCTCTCCTGTTTCATGAACTTTAGGACGTTTTTCTCTTTTTTTTGTGTGTTTTAGCATTCTCTACTGGAGATGAGGCCAAATCCATTCCCTAAGACTGTAGTACCTTCTGCTTACGATGACAATTTTAGACAGTGGTCCTGATGGGAACCACATGCCTAAAACTGGTAGCAAGTCTTGCCTTGTCCAAGGGTTTTCTTACTGTAATAGAAGCTTAACCTCAGTGCCATGTGAGGCTGTCAGGAATTTGTTAATCACATGCAAGAGATTATTTTTATATTATTAGTTCACTTATATTGCCAATAAACACAGGAAGCAGAGAATTCTGTTTTCTTCTTTTTCTTATAAAACACAAAGGAATTGGGTCACTTGGGTCACCCCAGATTTCACTTAGTGGTGAAATAAAAATGAATCTGCAGAATAGATAGAACTTTTAATCAAATGTTGTGCACAATTGAATCTTTTCTATCTGACACCTTTTGAATTGTCTAGGTATTTGTAAAAAATAAAATAATCCTTTAAAATGGAAAGAAATAATCAATGCTATTTTACCAAAGAGAAATTTACATTTGATGGGACAATTGTACCTTTAAGAATTACAGAGCTTTCCATGTTACTAAATCCAGCACTAGGAGTATTCTCCAAACACGAAATTATTGGTATGCAATAAAGTTAAATCTTACTTTTTTTTTTTTTTTTGGTAGTTGTTTTGTTTTGTTTGTTTGTTTGTTTTTGATTTTGTTTTGTTTTTAAATGTATATATATATATATATGTTTGTTTTTTTTAACAAAGATTTGACTCAGGAGTGACTTACAGAGCAGTAAACTGGAAGATGTCTGTCTACTCTAGTACTATTTGGTGACAAGATTCCAAGGACTTGTGGGACTGGGTGCTTATATGAAATCTGTTAATTCAAAAAAGTCTGCAATATTGGGCCTACTTGTGAAACACTTAGAACTGTTTGGATTTCACTCCATGAGAAGAATTGCCTTTCTCATGGCCTTTTGTGTTCCAGCCAAAATCATAAATAGCAGAAATTATTCAAAGATTTGTAAAGCCAAGTAAAGTCAAGCTCTCCAGTAAAGCTCTCCAGTAAAAAGATACTTCAGAAAAAAGCACATGTTTATGTGAGTAACATAAAGCTGATGACTTGTAGACCTCCACATGGAAATTGTTTTGCTTGATCACCTGTAAATTTCCCAACTACCTCCATTCTAGTGATAGATAATGACACAGTTATCACAAGTCAGAGCACTTAGAAAAAGCAGAGAATTGGTTTGACCATGTCTCCTCCATCTTCACGTCTCCTACATCACAGGTGTCTCTTGGAACCACCAGCATTCTGAGTGGACAAATTATATTCCTTTTCTTCTACTTCTCTACCTTTGGAGGCCTTCTTTTTGACTCTGTGTAGGAAAGATAAAAACTATCTCCTTTTACTTTGCCAAGAACCAACAGAGCATTTGGTTTGTTGTTCTATTTTGGCATTTAAGTGAACAGCTGGAAGAAGTAAAAAGACCTTAAAATGTCATGCATTAGATACGTAAAATAAGGTGGTGAGTGAGTGAACAGCAGAGCAGGGCTAACCAGGAACTGGGAAAAGCTGCTTTAGATAATGAAATGGCTTTTATTGTTGGAAGAGCCACATTTTAATGCTGGTCCCAGCCTGCCTGTGGTAGCTGGCTGTGCAGATGGAATACTGCCACTTTAAAAATCTATTTACAGGTGCTGTGTCTGTATGGACAAATTATTTTCTATAATTACTCATATTATTTTAAAGAAAAGATCCCCAGGAGTCCCTCAGATGATAATGCAGTAGAATGACTGAGCCACACAACGGAGCATCTCCCTCCCCAGAAGCAGCCATTGAGGTGAGGTGAGCTGAAGCTGCCCCAGCCACAGCAGGTAGCTCGGCATACTTGCTTGCCTGAAGTGTAGATGTCTGAATGGATACTAGTTCCCTCCCCCCTTCAAACTATCATGTTATCCCGCTGCTCTGCGTGTGCTAGGTTGCCCAGCTGTACCCTTTTGTGCCTCTTATAGACAGATACACAAAAGCTTTCTTCACTAAACGTTAGTTCTGCTTCTGGATTATGCATATTCTTATTAATATATAAGATAAATATACTCACAAAATCTGTAACTGAAAGCCAAACTGGACAAATCATTGGGCTATTAGCAAACTTGGGAATTACACAAGCAAAACCAGAACAAAATCCTCACTTCCACCTTCATCAAGATGTGGATTGCATTCAAGTATAGTGGGCTAGAGTGTTCCTCACTCCCTATCTATAATATATCTCTCAAGGCAATTGGAGTTTCTCTTCATTTTACACTGCTATGACTGAGATTAAAAAACATCAGTGTCACCCTTTGTTTTTAGATGCTCTTACCTAGTACCTGTAGCTTACTACTTACACATATGGACACAACCCCGCTCTTTGATGTTCGAGGCTTCACATTTACTAGCCTTGTGTAACAGTTGCTACCAACAAATACAGTAAAGCAATAAATAGCAATGCCAAATAAGAACAGACCAAACCAGCCCAATATTTTATGGCTTTCCACAGAGGCAAACCAGCCTGGAAAGGCTTCTAAAAATGTAAGTGTAAACATAAATCTGGCTTTGAATAGTCACAGAATTTGTAAATAGTTTCCTATTAACTGTTGCAACTCCTGTGCCTTCATCAGGTATACTCTATGGGTCAAAATATTCTTGGTGATCCATATAAATAGTTTGATACTTGCCTGGTCTAAACCTCTAAACTGCCACTATATGAGACTAATATTGTATTTGGGTCAATGCCTATGAGATCCTGCAGTACTGGACCAAGGCAAGAAAATGGAAACCTACCTATACAAACATATGAAACCAGTCTCTTAAGTTTTCTAATTCTAACATATAAATATATTATTTTGTGATAGTAGGGTGAAGTATTTGGAGTACTGACATTCAGGATCGTGAGTTCTCATCAGTTTAAACCCCTGTGGACAAAACAGCTTCAATAGTTGAAATGAGCAATAAAAAGGGACTTCTCTGCAGATTGGAGTGTACTGTGGAAATACCCTAGCAAAGAGACTAGGAGCAGGAGAGCTAAGCAGATCTGTATAAGCTAAGGCAGTTTTGCAGGTTGTCTTAGGCAGAAAAGTTTTGTGACCCAAGACAGCTCATTTAAAGCTAGCTGCGGTATCTCTCCTCAACTTCAGAAAGCTGGGGAGAATTCATTTCACACAGCTTAGATGACTACAGTATATATACTGCACTCTTATGGATACAAATAAATATTCTCAAGAGATCATTTACCCAACCTCTTTTAAATATCTATATCTGAATGAGATAAATCTCATTCTTTTCTCTCCACTGAATGCAGAAGGCTTAGACTTCTGACTTTGAAATGTATATCTACATGTTAAAATCTAATGCAAAGGAGATAAATCCCCACCTCTACCTTTTCAGGCAGGTAGAAAAAAACATTCACTTCTCTCAGTGCTGTGCTAATTCTGAATCCTGAATGCAGCAATGTAATCAGAAGCCTAAATTAATATGCAACAGAAATAAGTATAGCTGATTGGTGGTTGTGACTTTGTCTCCCTCTGATGGCTGGACCTCATGAGCCTTTGGGTGTATGTCATCTCATTAATATACATGACATTAGAAGTCCTGCCTAGCATCACCTACTAGCCTAATAAATGACCAAAGCCAATGCAATTCAGAAAACCACATTTGTTAAAGATCTGAGTATCTGACATCTTTATACAGGTAGTGACAGAACCAGCTGAAAAATTAACTGCTACCTTCCCCCCAACTTTCAGATTCAATCCCCCTTTTTTTTTTCTCGTTGAAGAACAAGGAGAAGAAGAAATGTTTACCACAGCAAAAGTGTTAGCATACATGAACAGTGATTGAGCTCTGAAATCAAAAATACCTCCAGCACTTGACCTCATCTTGCCCTGTACTAGTCTGTAAGCCTGAGAAGCCATTCCAGTTTGGCTGTCTCTTTGGTAACCCTACCAAAAGCACATACAGAATGGGCCTGTGGTTTCCAAACTAAGTATTGTAGTCCAAAGCTGCAGAACTGCATATAACAATGCTGTGTCCTGAGATTAAAAGATTTTAAAATTTTGTTAATGTAACCCCTGCTAAAAGTAAAAGAGAAGCCTAGAGAATAGCATTTATTAATCAAATAAAGACTGTAATCCTCCATTGACAAGGCTTTAAATGCCAAATCTATTTACAAATGTTCCAAAGATCATTAACTGTTAGCAAGCAGGAAAGAAGGCTGCTGTCTTCCCCAAATCCTGACTCAAATTTCTGTCAGCAATAATTAAGGCACCATCATCTATTTCCTTTTAACAAAAAGAGAACTCCAAATTGCAGGTTAACAAATATTAAAGTGGGACAAGGGTATAAACCAGACAAAATTCAGGAAGAAGGAGTTGCCCAACACAATAAAAACCAAAGAAAGATACTATAATGTAAATCAGTACCCAGAAACTAGTGAAACCAGTTGGAAAATGTTCAGAAACCTAGCATAGTATGCAGATTTCTCTCCATAGAGTGTGCACTACCTCTGTGTCTCTTTCAGTCAGCTAGTTTTAATTCCTTTGTAATCTTACAGCTAGTGAATCTTTCCAATTCTACTAAAGGAGTTTCATCTTCTTTGCTCAGCATTTGAATTTATAGTACTTGCACTAGGTAGCGTAAGAGGGAGGAGTCTGGCCTCATGCCTGTTGAAAAAGAAGATGCACTTTGGACTTTAGGCTGTGTCACGAGCTTCCCATTTCCACCAGTTTGTGTGGTGGTAACTTGGGGCTTTTCAAAGATTGGCTCAATACCAATGGAGAAGCAAAAGTGAGTCTGTGTACAAGGAGTGAAACAAGTGCCTCTGGTCTGTTACACAAAAATTAGTAAAATATTTCCTAAAATGCTCCCAGTAAAAGATTGTGTGTTTTATACCATAGTCCACTGTGTATTTGCAATACCTAGATTTTTCAAAAAAACCCACCATTTTTAAGGGCTTTATTTCAGTCTCTAATATTGGCTAATGTTAATAGAAAATGTGCAATCACAAAAATTAGGGAGAAACGAGATTTATTTGACCCCTGCACTACCTTTCCTCCTCATACTTCAGAGCAATTCAATATAGAGGGAGTTCCTGTTGACCTCACTTTGATTTTATTTACTTATCTTGGAGGCTATTTCCCTGTCAGAGTTTCTTCACCACATGTTCACACTGAAGCTGTCTAAACAAGTCTCAGAGTAGCTGATGAATTTTGAAAGCTTAATTTTTGGAGTGATGTCTCAGTTTACACTATGTTGACCAAAAGGACCTGACAAAAACTATCAGTCACTAACTTCCTAACTCCTGACATCAGCTCCTGCTCTCTGCTCTGCTTCCTCCTTCCCACTGGTCCTTCTAATGACCTTCTCCAACGTCTGAGTCAGGAGCTGCTGCACCAGTTCTTTTGTGAGTCCATCCAGTAAAGCACATCATCTGAAACAGTGGTCAGCAGCAGCAGCTTCAGAGAAATGTGCACAAACTCTGCAGTACAGTCATAATCAAATCCTTGTAAATTCTGTCCGAATCTCAAATGGGGGGGGGGGGGTCGACACACGTAATTTAAACTCTCAAGCATGAAATTTCATTGTTATTTTAGAGCACGTGTAACAAAAGATAATTTACATTGCGGTAGAATTGTTGTCCACCAAGGTGTTTCTTTCCTGGGGACTTTGGCTGAATTCTTATCCCCACAGACCTTCTGTTGTTTTCAGTTGAACCATATTTGGTGGGCCAGAGTAGCCTTCATAAATTCTTATCTAGTCTCCTCTTTTGCGGAAGCAGTTCAGCTGGAATTCCTTGTTTGACTCCTGTGTTGACTCAAGAGTCACTGTTTTGTTTGTGGACTTTGGATAAGTAGGTCACTTTCATTTTTCAGAAAGGAAAAATTGCTGATGTGCAGAGAAAATAGGTGAATATAAACTTTGCACTTGCTGGCATCTGCAGCAGGCGACAGAGAATATGTAGAGCTTGAGAGGATGCCTTTTGAAATGCTATACAATTTAATACATAAGTTCCAAATTTATTCCTAATATATCTTTTTTACAGTTTGAGATTTTTTTCACTTATTTTTAGAGCTATATGAATTATAACAAAATATTATTTTCACTATTCTTCTAATAGACTATAATGATAAAATAAATTCCCTTTCTTTGTTGAATTAAGACTTTATGAATAACATTTTTTAAAAACTACACTTGAATTTACCTCCTTCAGGAAGCAGACAGTTAGAAATGAAACGTAAAGTTTTTGTAAGCTTATTTCCACAACAGTATTTTAAAAGTCTTTGGAAATATATGAAATATCAGCATATAATAAAATAGCCTTTAAATAATTTTGTTGAAATTTAGCTTGTTACCTTTAAGAGTAAGTGCATGTGACTCGTATCATACTGTCCCACAGTCAAAGCTTTCAAATGTGGTTCTAGCTTACTGCCTGCCATCCTGCTTTGAAGAAGACTGTGTTTGGTGTTGCTTGGATTCAAATATATTCAAATGACCTTTGATTAGTGTGGACTATCATAGCATCTTCTACGTATGCTAACATATACTAGTTTTTTTCTCTCCAGTCTTTTATGCATATTCCTGACCTTTAAGTGGAAAAGGTGCTATTAGTGAGTGGATTACAGGTATAAATCAAGATGCAGAATTTCATGCATTAACCCCAGCAGATAGTTTCAAATTTAGTGAATCTTTATTTATTTTAAAGTGATGGAAAATCCGACGTAACTGTAGGTAACTTGGCTTCGTCATCCATCACTGTGAAAAAATATTGCTGTATTTCCAGTCTGAGTGTGTCTAGCTGCACCTTCCAGGCTTGAAATATTTCTTTATTTTAACAGTAGTTTATTTTTCTACAAAGTTAGCCTAATTTTGCTAGTTAACAAGGCCACACCATTCCCCTATCCAACCCCTACTTCGCTTTTCACTTGCAGTCTTTGTTCACCCATTGGATGGCATATATTACTACATACTGTGTCCATTCATCTGCTGTCCTCAACATCACCTACGTTCAGCACCCCAAATTCACCTCTTGTTGATATGAACACAATGCACAAGCCAACCTCTCTGTTCCAGTGAAGTAAATCTCTAACTGATCCTCATTCAACTTCTGCCTGCAGTTTCAGTTTTTCCGCGAGCTCCCAGACTCTAAGGCTCTTGCAAAGGAGGGTTGTGCTGAGGCTCAGATTGTTCTGCTAGACACTGCAAGGGAGGACCTCCATCAGATAAACGGGATGCAAGTGATTCCTGAGGAACAATGTGCTCCACCATCATGTTATTTTCTGAATGGACAACACCATCAAGGTTTCTTTTATTTTTCTTTTTATTTTTTTTTTTCCCTCTAAGCATTGTTACAATGTTGTAACCTACCAAACAGTGTTGTAACCTACCAAGAATTAAAGCATTTTTCTCTCCATCCATGAACCTGTGTTTTATGAAGTGCTGGTCACTGAATGTGGGGCAAAATAATCCATTGAGTTTTCAGTGTTCTCTGCTCTGCCTTTTACAGAAAATAAACTAGTTTCTTGCTTGCTTCAGCATCCAGAGACCATGAAAATGGCCTAAAACCACATCCCCTCTAATCATCTTTGGTATTATGCTGATTGTGACTTAATATTTACAGACAGAATTTCAGCTGCTGGGAGTTCAGGAGGCAAGAGACTGAAAAGTTGAATACAGGCAAACAAGGAAGAAAGAGAAGTTTGGAAAAGCATAAAAAGCAGTCGAAGTTAAATTACATTCTTTCTCCCCCTCCTCCTCCCTTCATGCACTCACAGATTTTGCCTTCTTAAGCACTTTTCCACTGACCTTTTTTTCCTTTCCCTTTTATATTTCTCTCTATATATACTGAGGGGGAAAAAAGGTACACAGTCATTTTTACGAGAATGTTGACTGAGGGTGGCCACCATCTGTGCAAACTGTCTGAGATTGTGACTTCCTCTTTGCCTTCTTCTCTGTCAGAAAGAAAACCTCACTTAGATAATTCAGAGAATGTTATTATCCGTCACACTGCCATCCTTTCCCTCACTGCCCACCTTCATGATTGGCATTTTCCAGCCAAAACATGCTTCTCCCTTGCCTGAAAGGGCTTATTTAACAAAATAGACATCCTGTTTAACATTTGAGGAGGTGACTAGTTAGCACCAGAAGCTCTGATGTGATTATTTGGTTATTGAAACAGAGAGGTCTAGCACAGTTGTTTAATTAACACAGCAATTAATTAAACTTACTACTTATTTACAGGATAAAGATTTAACCCTCTTCTTGTTTATTCTCCCTTCCTCCACTGCTGCATGTTAGACCTTTAGAAACCTGGAGGATGATATTTAGAACCATAGAGTTTTGCAGTTAACCATGTATATATATTAAATTTGCCTAACTTAACCAGGGAAATCCTCTAATGTTTGTTTCTTATACTGAGGCTTTTCTAGGTACAACTTGTCCGGCTGAAGACAACATTGCTTCAGGTGCTGTCATTCCTCACTAGCTGGAGGTTACAATGCATTTGTATGGGTGCTTCCTAATATACTTCAAGAAAAATTAATGCGCTGAGCTCAGCTCGTCTAGTTACTGCTAACCTAGCTGAAGAGGAATTTGGATATCTGCCAGGACAGATGAACTGATGGTCGTCTCTGCCAGAGAGGTGCAATAAGGGCACTGAACAATTGGAAAGGACAAAAACAATTATCTGCACAGCTGTCTTTGGTGTGGACACCTATCTGTAGTCTTAGACTGTAGACAGACATCTTCTAGACCTCTGTGCCTACTGAAACAGCCACTACACTCCCCAGCATCTTGTTTCCGTCCATGTGGGACCTGGAAGCCCTTCAGATGGGGTCCCTAGCCCAGCCCTGGCCAAAGGAACCAGGTGAATGTCAGGGGAGTGCTTTGCCAGCTCTTCTGTCTGAAACAAAGTGAAGTCTGGCAACCTCGGGCAAAAGAGGAGCAAGGAAGGTAGCCTGTTCAGCTTGTATTGATTACTGACAAAACTGAGACGATGGTCAACTGGTTTAGTTGTGTTTAGATTAGAGGTTTGTAATATTTTACCTACAATATTTACTGTTTGCTCATGCAGGCAAATCCCCACAATCCATGCTGAGTTTCAAGAGATCTGTCACTGAAAATGATACTGATCTTAAACATGCTTAGAAACAGTACTTAAATTCTCTTTCAGTCTTCTGTAATTTATTATTACCATTATTTTTACATGGTTTTATCACATCAGTGCTAACAATGCCATTACCCTTCACACTTCTATGGTAACTTCTGTGTACAATTTTATAAGTACTTTCACCACTACAGAGCCACTTGGCTTTTCAAAATGCTGCAGGAAGGGCATTGTGGTTCTGGATCTTGATGTGAGTTAAGAGAATAGCCTAAGGAGCTGGGGTTGTAACTTCTGGTGAAAGAAAAGTTCTCTGAAGGAGAAAGTTGTAGAGACAACAGGAAGGCTGGTTGAATTTGTGGGAAATAGTTTTACTCGGTGATCCTCTTTCAGGCATGCTTTCTAAATCAGTCAGATGTGTACAAAGTGGCCCCAGTACAGTGAAGAACTCCTTGCAAAATCAGAAATGAACAGCTGATATTATATTTTTGAAGCATGATCATTCCATTTTTTTTGGTCAAGGTTTCCTCTCAGTGGCTTTTCCTCAGAGAGGAGCTACTTTTTTCTTCAAGGTTCTTCGTTTTGCATTCTTGGAAAGTGGCAATAGCTATTTTAGCAAAATAGTTAGAGCTCTTTTACTGAAAATAACTAGCTAAAGATGATTTGCAGTGAAGCATTTTTTTAAAAAAGCTCATTTTGAGCCTCAAACCTCTCTTTGTTCCTTTGTGAGGTTGCTGTGTTGTTACAAGAAGGAGGTAGGACTACAGCTGGAAAACATGACTTGGCACCAGAATGTCACAGGCTTTCCCTGATTTTGTGGCCTCCTATAGATGGGTCACCTGGGCAGTCAGTCAAGCAAATAGTTTTCAAAACTGGGGGATCCAATTACTACATTAATGGTGCCGAAGAGAGACAGTAGAACTCAGCAGCAAATGAGCGATGAATTGCAGGAATGTCTCTCTTAAATACAATAAGCCTGACAAGTTTGAATCACGTAATTTAGCATTTGGAGCAGCTGGATGGTGTGTGATCTGCTGTCACTCTCATTGATCAACATTGATGTTTGAATGTTTGAACCAATAGTGTGATTTTTAAACTAACATACTTTTCTTGCCATCACTTGCTCACTTTTTCTCTAGGAAGAGCTACCACTGTGAATCCTCTCATCTACCTTGTGAAGCATACATACATTGTCATTAATCAGCACCACTTAGCAGCATAAGTGAAGCTTGTAAAAACAATAGTCTTGTTTGGCTTATCCTGATGTAAATCAGGATCAAGCTGGCTGATACAAAAAAACTGAAGTAAGATCAGAATCAGGCTAACTGACTCAAGGTTTATTCTTTTGTGTTGAGGACTATTGATGACAAGTTTTACATTTCCTCTGAATTAATCTTTTACTGCTTGCTTGCTAGACAAGCAGAACAAATAGTCATTAGTCTTTTCATCTCAGCAAAATATGACACTGGCTTGAACTTAAATGCTGTGCTATAGCATTTTATGTATGCAAAGTCAAAGCATCCTACCCAGCACTGAAGCTGGTTAAACAATTACTGCACTATGTTCCAAGAGGAATGAAGGCAGAGGACTAAGGACTTACTGAATATTTGCACTATGTGAAGGAGACAGATCTGTTAAAATTAAAAGTGGACACATTTGCATTTTTGAATCAGAAAAATGTGTCTTGAAAAATGGTAGAACACTTGTCACTTGGATACTTTTGTGCTGCACTGCTTTTAGAAGAGATATGAAAGGTATCTCAAAGTTCTCAGTTACATACCACCCAAAAGGCACATTGTTATCTTCTACAGAAACAGACAAACAATTTAGCCTGACCTATAGTTTAATGTGAAACAAAAAAAAAAAAAAAAAAGAAAAAAGAAAAAGAAAGAGAGATGGTCAATGGCTAGTGCCCCACTGTAGTAATAAAATGTCTAGACAGCAATTAGCATCCATTCCCTTAAGAATGCAACTGTGTCATCAGCAAATCTTTACTACTTTGCAGAGACCAATCTAAATATATTTAATCATTAATCAATTTCCAAAATCTGAACAGGATTTGCTTTCCATGGGCTTTGTATTCAAAACTGCAGTCACTTATGAGGAAAAAAACTAACCTAAGGGGGGATTATTTTGGCTGCAGTCCAGTGGGTGAGCCTGCTTAGAAGATCACTGGTGCTGTGTCTTGTTTGGGAACATTGCACTCTTTCTGCATACGTTAGCACTTTCAGTTTCCTCAATTCTTTTCTGTTTCCTCTTTGTCTGTGTGTATTCATAGCAAGCAGCAGTGGCTGAAAGCACCAAGCAGGATTCTGCACACAGACTGGGCCTGTAATAGCTGGCAACTGTATCTGTCTTGTGAACTGGCTTTGAGAAATACCTCTCTTTCCTCCCTCTTTGAGCAGCACTTCTCCCAGAATTATTCTCCCAGCCAATGGTGAAGTCTCTCACAGGTCATCGATTGCTGCACTCCCTTGGGATCACACTAAACTTCCTGTCAAGTACAGGGAGCAGGAAATAACTCCTTAGCTTCCCACAATTAAACAAAAAAATCACTGTTCTCACACCACGCACAACTACTGAAAGGTTTTTAAGCCCATCAGGAAAATAATATTATATGTAACATAAACAGGGAGGGATCTGACCTGCAGAACCATCATCACTACAGTAAACACAAACTACTCTAGGTCCACCAATGTCAGCGATATTTTTAACCTGATTTACAGTATTATAACTGACTTCAGCCTCAGGCTCTAATGAGTTCACTGAATACATCAAAGAACTTAAAGAAGAGGAAAATAGCAGAAGCTGATGTATTTTGGAAACTCCTCTGATTTTTTCACTTTGAGAACTGGAAATTTCTCTTTTTGGATTATACCCTGCTTCAGAATTCATTGTTCTTGCCAAATGAGTAAGAAATGTGAAGATTACTGCACCAGAGAGGTGGTATTTCTGGAACACAGCATTGTTTGGCAAGGCAAAACATTTTCTGCTGCACCCAGGGAATGATGTAGGCAGCACTAAGTTTGCTTACAGGCTTTATGAAGTTATTAATAAAGAAAACAATTTTGACTGATTGCTAGTTTCCCACATGCAATACAAGCTCCATATGAAACAGATGTCAGAACTGTGTAGAAAAGGAGACATTGACTTAGTTTATCTACGCTATTTGGGTAACAGAATTGCACATGATGGTGCTAAAAAGAACCTAGAAAGAGGGTTGTCAGCCTCTGGGCTGAATGTTAGCCACCAGTACAGCTTCCAAGGTAGTAAGGAGCTCTTCAAGCAGATATTGTTTGAAACCTGTGAATTCATGAAAGGAAAGTAGCCCATGGTCCTCTAACCTTCCAGAAACACTCATTCTGATGGAGACGTCACAGGATGCAGGTCCAAAATGAAGAAATAAACCACTACAGCAAGCTGTACTGCCTGTCCCCGCCACGCAGCGACCATGCTTGAGGTGCAGAAGTAAGGGAGGGCAGAGGATGCAGAAACAAGGCCTCTGCAAAGGGCTCTGTGGTCACCTCTAGCTGGTGCAACAGCTGTGTGTGAAAGGTGTCGCCTTCTCTGTGCTGCTGGTTTTCCTTCTTGCAGTAACCAGAACACTTGGGTGCAAGGCTAATTTTGGGAGGGGCCAGACATGTGTGTGTTTGCTTCTGGAGCTTGACTTGAGATTGAGGAGTAGTAAGGATGTACACATGGAGTCGAGAGTTTGGAAGTTCTGTCAAACCCACAGACTGGAAAATGCAGTCTTCACAACATGGTTGAGGGATGAATAGCATTCCACCTTGAAGTGATCTGCAATTTGCCTTTAGAAAACCCAGTGCAATGGCACTGCAAAACCTTATGCTTCCCAGAGTACAATATTTCTTATTTGAATTTCCCATAAATGAGTGTTCATGAAAAAAAAAAAAACTTAAAAAACCCAACAACAAAATAGTTCTAAAAAAGCCCGTTGGTTCTTCTTAAAATTTATTTCCTCTCTGTGCATGATATGTTTTATTGTTGTTGTTGTTTGTTTGTTTGTTTGTTTTTTCCTAAATTTTTGGCATTTTTAAGGATATTACGTCCTTAAAGATCTTTGAAAAATTAACATAATTGTGCCTTATCTTAGTCCCTTATTCTTTGCCTTTCAATATCTGTTCCTCCTAGCATTTCACAATATATCAATCTCTGATCCTTGGCACTAGTACAATTCATTTTACACAAGATGTTATTGAGATTGTAAATAAATGCCACAGCATCAAGGGGCAGACAAGACGGAGCCTGTCAGATCTGGAAGTCGGCAGCAAAGTTATAATTACAGCAGAGTGGTGTGAGGTGAGTTCTTTGCATCCATAGATTTAATTGTCATCAGATGCTGTGGAAGTAAAGCACAGGCAAAAGAAGATGGAGAGAGATGGGGGTAAAGAGTGTTACCAAATACGTCCTGGGTAGTTTTTGCAGTTCCCATTACTTAACTTATAAGTGATCAGCAGAACAGCAAGATGCCCTATGCTTAAACAATAGTGTTTCTGCAAAGTTGACCTTTTATACTGAAAGTATTTTAGTTGTTTTCTTGCAGTTTCTGAAAATTATACTGTTGTGAGCTGAGCTGGAATAAAAGAAAAAACTGATTTTCAGACATAATTTTCAAAGAGGTTGGGCCACTCCCGCAGACAGCTCAGGTGCATGGCACTTCAGTTAGTGTTAACATAAAACAGTATTCGGAAGGAAGGAGTGAACTAGTTCTGCTCAGGCTGAGAGCTCAGAAAAGGCTGTGTGAACATGGTAAACACACTGCTGTGATGAAATTCATGTGCTCTGCAAACTCCTG
Source organism: Columba livia (assembly GCF_036013475.1). Taxonomy (NCBI): domain Eukaryota; kingdom Metazoa; phylum Chordata; class Aves; order Columbiformes; family Columbidae; genus Columba; species Columba livia. Next base: position 63,174,210 of record NC_088603.1, on the reverse strand, counting down.
CACACTTTCTTCTCACAGTTTCCAAAGCACATTTTTCTGCAAAAAATTGAAGGACTTATTTTTACCCTCTTATATAGGACAGAGCGAATTTTTATGTCACTGCTTCAATGAGATTAATATGGAAATATTAATAACTAAGGGTCCAAGAATTAGAATCTGACCTGATAGAATCTGAATATCAGTGTTGTGAGTAATATTGTCTGCATGCACAAAAATGCCAAAACAGAGCTGTGAGATCTCATTATCTCAGAATCCAAGATCAAAGTGACTTGCAGAACTTTTCTTCAACTGAGTTAAAAGGCTAAGACTTTGGATGTGAAGACAGTCCACATTTTCCTAAAATTCTGCTAGGCCACACTCCATCATATTTGCTAAGTTGTGGGAAATGGGAGAGGTGCCTGAGGACTGGAGGAAAGCAAATGTCACTCCAGTCTTCAAAAAGGCCAAGAAGGAGGACCCAGGTAACTATAGACTGGTCACCCTCACCTCCATCCCTGGAAAGGTGATGGAACGACTTATCCTTGGTGACATCTCAAGGTATATCAAGAAGAGGGTCATTAGAGGGTCATTAGGGGCAATCAACATGGCTTCACCAAGGGGAAGTCATGCTTAGCCAAGCCTATAGCCTTTTATGAGGACATATCTAGGTGGACAGGTGATGGCAAAGCAGTGCATGGGGTCTATCATTACTTCAGTAAAGCATTTGACACCGTCTTCCACAGCATTGTTGCTGCTAAACTGAGGAAGTGTGGTCTGGACGATGGGGTAATGAGGTGGACTGTGAACTGGCTGAAGGAAAGAAGTCATGGTCAATGGGGCAGAGTCCAGTTGAAGGCCTGTATCTAGTGGAGTGCCTCAAAGGGTCAGTACTGTGATGAGTACTATTCAATATATTCATCAGTTATTTGGATCAGGGAATAGAGTGCACTGTCAGCAAGTTTGCTGATGACAAAAAACTGGGAGGTGTGGCTGACATGCCAGAAAGCGGTGATGCCATCCGACAAGACCTGGACAGGCTGGAGAGTTGGACAGGGAGAAATTTAATGAAATATTGCAAGGTCAAGGGTAGAGTCTTGCATCTGGGCAGGAACAATCCCAGGTACCAGTATAAGTGGGGGAACGACCTGTTAGAGAGCAGTGTAGGGGAAAGGGACCTGGGGGTCCTGGTGGACACCAGGATGACCATGAGCCAGCACTGTGCCCTCGTGGACAAGAAGGCCAATGGCATCCTGGGATGTATTAGAATGGGTGTGGTTAGTAGGTCAAGAGAGGATCTCCTCCCCCTCTACTCTGTCCTGGTGAGACCGCATCTGGAATATTGTGTCCCATTCTGGACCCCTCGGTTTAAGAAGGAGAGGGAGCTGCTTGAAAGAGTCCAGTGCAGAGCCACAAAGATGATTAAGGGAGTGGAGCATCTCCATTATGAGGAAAGGCTGAGGGAGCTAGGTCTCTTTAACTTGGAGGAGACTGAGGGGTGACCTCATTAATGTTTATAAATATGTAAAGGGTGAGTGTCACGAGGATGGAGCCAGGCTCTTCTTGGTGACAACCAATGATAGGACAAGGGGCAATGGGTACAAACTGGAACACAAGAGGTTCCACTTAAATATGAGAAGAAACTTCTTCACAATGAGGATGACAGAACACTGGAACAGGCTGCCCAGGGAGGTTGTGGAGTCTCCTTCTCAGTAGACATTCAAAACCCTCCTGAACGCCTTCCTGTGTAACCTCATCTAGGTGTTCCTGCTCCAGCGGGGGCATTGGACTAGGTGATCTTTCAAGGTCCCTTCCAATCCCTAACATTCTGTGATTCTGTGATTCTGTGATTCTGTCATTTGGATTCAGGCTTAGGGCCCGATATATGAGGCTGAGATAGACCCTTCCAGTGTTTGTTAAGTTTTATATCAGAGACTTAAATAAGGTTTCATTGTTAATGAATGTATGTCACTATGCATAGAAGCGATTAGAAAATGTTTATGGATGCCTGGAACTAGACAAGAGATAATGGAAGATTGTGATAATGAGTTTCGTGTGCATTTGTTGTTTTCCAAGCTGCTCTACCATTTTCCAAGGGATTTCATTATACTTGACTGTAGGATTTCTTGCACAGATTGCTGAGTGCTTCTGTGGCCAAAGAAAGTGGAGAGTCATCGTGACCTCCCTCTCAGATGCCACTGCTCAGTAAGAACATTATATACCTCAAATGCTTCTCAGCACTGAAAAACAGTGCTCAGCATCGTTAGCAGTTTGTCATAGGAACATGTAGAATTGGAAATGAAAAAGACCCACCATGTCATACAGCCTCTCAAACAAGATGTAGAGGATTATTTATTTTACAATAGCTGTGCACTTCTTAGAAAATATTTTAGAAATTAATATTTTAGAGATCATGGACCATACAATTACAACTCAGATCCACAGCTCTTTCTGAAGCTTCAAGGTTTGTCTCATTTTACATTGCATGGGTAACTTTGTACAGGTTCCTAGAAAGTGGAAATATGTCAAAATACCTGTTTTCAAACAGAAGTCTCTACCTTCTGCTTCAGATGAAGTGGAAAAGTCACCTTCAGATGTGATTGTTTTTCAGGGATATGACATGTGGTGGTCCAAACCCCTAACCTGCCTGCAAGATAAACAAAATTTCATCCCAGATTCCTCTGAATGAAGCTGACTGGAGATCTGTGTACAGATATTCAAGACAATGTCTTCATCTAGTAGACTATTCAGAGCAAGAATTGTGCTTATTTTCTTCCACATTAAAACTTTTCTGGAATTCAAATTTGCATAATGCTTGAGTTCCAATTAGCTTTATAATTGCACTTCCTATACATAACAAAGTAAAAACTTTTTTTGTTTATGAGGTATTTGGTAAGATACTATGAAAAAATATGAATAATATTCAGTGGAACCGGCCCAGGAATTTACTTCTGTTTAGACACCTGTCTGAAAATAGAATAAAGAGATCTTACTGGGCAGTATTTGCTATTCCTGAGGTCTTAACATTGAAGATGTTCTAATTTCATTATGCAGTGTCAAAAGAAACCTTCAGAAATGGGTAGTGTACAACTGTGAATGTTGCCATTGAATATCCTATGTATTTTAAATAAGTAAATGATTGACAATATGAAAAGTGACATGCAAAAATTCTCACAGTGGGTTAGTAAATTTCAGTTTTCTGGCATAACAAGCCCCATAAAATTATTTTTGCAGGTCAAGGAAACTATACTATGTCCCTGTAAACGTCATAATTTGATCTTTGAATTTTATGTGTGACAAATGGAAAAGGAAACATTGCATTTTAACATTATAAACCTCACTCAAAATCCTAAAGCAAGGTCCACCTTCTCTGCAATAAGACACACATAACCTTTCTACCAACTACAGGAAAATACCTGCTCATACGAAACTTGCAGGCTCTGAAGTAAAGTTTTTTGCCCAAGGTATTTTGAAAACACCGTTTAGAAGAAAATATTAAGGAAAAATGAGAAGAAATAATTGAAGAGAAGTTTGAAAATTGATTTGCAGTTTGTTTTTTTATTCCAGTAGATTTCTCCTTTAGTTAACACAATGTGTTTAGGAATTGCTGTTGTAACTTTACAAAATTTACTATATCCTCACTGGAAAAGCAAGCAACTTTTCAGGTTGTAATTTAATTTTTCTGCAGGTACAGTGTAATGTTCTCAGCTTGTGGGCATGAAAATAACACATTTTAATGCAGCTATTCTTTTAAAGAAATGCATCTCTAACAGATAATTCAAGAAATTTTGCTAGAAGAAATCTATCTAATGGAATAAGGATAGGGCTAGAATCCTTGGATGATTTTCTAGGAACTACAGGTTATCATGACTTATGGTGACTTAGTATTGGGGAAATGGAAGTTTGCTGTGGAAGGTCTATGAAACAAAGAATGCTGCAGATTGTCCTTTTTTGAATGAAGTATTTTGTTCTTTAGACCATTTTAGAAACAATCTTCTAGCTTTTAACAGAAAGAACCTGTAAAGTATGTGGATAATAAATGAGACTTAAAATTTACTACAATTCTAAATTTAGTTTTGTCCTTTTTAGAGAAATGGGAAAACATTCTGTACTAATTAATAGAGAACAATAACCAAGCCATAAAATTGCAGGTTACTTAATTGTATATTACTTGAACAATTTGTGGGATTTTTTTCATTATTCATTAAATTCTTTAAGACTTTTTCATAAGGAGAATGTTGGATGACAGAAGAGGTAGACAATAGACGTAAGCAGTGTTGAATGAAGCTTGCAGACATCTTTAATGATTTCCATCCAACTTCATTAATTTAGGAGGTGTTAGGACACATTTAAAGTCTGACTTCATCCTCTTTTATTTTCCTGTTAGTGACAAAAGAAACACAGGCTCATGTCTTATGGAAAGTTTTGCTGAACAAGTTCATAACTTACATGGAAGACGTATGCCCAAGTTGCAAATGCTGAGTTTCATGGCTCACTCTTGGAGGGAGATACTCACCCCATTTCTCTTTGGGCTCACAGAAATCCCCTTTTTATGGTTTAGGTCAAATTTATGATGTCTTTTGGCAGCAGAGCACACCAGCTATGCAAGTCCTGTACCTATTAAGGACCAAAAATTCCTTTGTGTAGGTTATGTAGCAGATAGAATCTCCAACAGACAGAGGTTATAAAGGACATATTCAGGTATGGTGCATCTAATCTGCTCAGTCACTGCACCTCAGTCTATAGAAACCAAAGAAGAAATTTTGTTGTCTTCTCCATTTTTAAAACTTTAAATTTTCTATAAGAATTTTCAAGTGTGCACCATTAAGCTCTCAAATATTTTAAACAGATGGCTTTCCTGTCTAGGTGCTGAACTCCACTGAAATGACCTATTTTGGGCCTGGATCCTTAGATGAGGTAGTACAGTACTTCTGTCAGACAGTTGATTACCTGTGAATAGCATAAAGAGCACAAAATAATAATGGAAACAACTTTAAATGCAGGGGAAGGTCAGACTTGTTTGGATGAAAGTATAATATCTAAGAGTCAATACACAACATTAGAGAAACAGTCAAGTCATAGCATTCCGTAACTCTAAGAGAGGAAACAACAGGAAAGAGAGAGAGTGTCACTCCTCCAACACCTTACAGGAAACTGGTGGCAGAACCTGGAAGATTGAACAAACTTTTGCTGAGGAATATGTGTGCATGGTGGGATACCAGCTCTACATACACACCTCCCTGTTGGAGACCTCAGACTTAGCACTGTGATAATGGGTTGATCTCCACCAAGCAGGCAGCTGTCTTACAGAATGAATGAAGAACTGACAAACACTATTCCAGTACATCTGTCCTTCAGGGCTTATTGCAAAGGCTATAATCATCTTGGTACCACCAGCCAAATGAATGTCTGTCCAGAGAAATGATAAAACATGGGGGAGACAAGTGTCAAAAGTGTCACAGGACAACATCACCAAGAAGCTGCAGTGCGACACGGGGTGGTGGTGTACAATACCCTGGCTCACTTCGGCTGAGCATGGGGCACTGCTGGGAGGCACTGCAGCACTGGGACTTGCAGTGCAGCTGCAGCTGTTTGCCCGAGAGCAGGCAGGACCCAAGACAGGTGAGTCAGGCAGCCGTTAAGGTACAGGCTAGGCCCTGCCTTGCAAACACTCAACTATGCTCTTCACTCCAAAGATTGGTCTTGCAGAACATTTTCTCTGTTTCCTACCCTATCTGTTGCATGACAGAAAACAGATCTTTTCCTTCATGAGTCTCTAGATCTTTCCTGTCTTGGCAGCCTGAGAGGGTGCTGATGCAAGCCCCAAACTTTCTGCCGGACTTCTGCATGTCTTTTTCAGAATTTTTCATGGAAGGAACAAGGATTGATGCCAAAATCTTCACATCTTTATCACAACACTGGAAGCTGGTGTAATATCTGTACATGGAACCACTAAAATACAGTCACTTCAAATGAAAATGAAATTTGCACTCGATTGGAAAACATACAGCATAATTTAGTTGAAAAACATAACTCTCAGCTTTGAGCCATTGCTAATAAATAAACTTACTTGCCCTCACATATCTTCTACCCAAAAGACCTTTTATTCTCATGAGCCACTAACAGTTTTGCAGGTCATGATTGAGATTCATTGCATGTATCCAAGGGAAGACTTAAATCACTGTTTCTAAACAGAATCACAGAATCACAGAATCACAGAATCGACTGGGTTGGAAAAGACCTCAGAGATCATCGAGTCCAACCCTTGGTCCAACTCTAGTCCGTTTACTAGATCATGGCACTAAGTGCCATGTCCAATCTCAGTTTAAAAACCTCTAGGGACGGTGAGTCCACTGCCTCCCTGGGCAGGCCATTCCAATGCCTGATCACTCTCTCTGTAAAGAATTTCTTTCTAATATCCAGCCTAAATTTCCCCTGGTAGAGTTTAAGCCCATGCCCCCTTGTCCTATTGCTAACTGCCTGGGAGAAGAGACCAATCCCCACCTGGCTATAACTTCCCTTCAGGTAGTTATAGAGAGTGATGAGGTCACCTCTAAGCCTCCTCTTCTCTAGACTAAACAACCCCAGCTCCCTCAGCCTCTCCTCATAGGTCTTATGTTCAAGTCCCTTCACCAGTCGTGTTGCTTTTCTCTGGACCCGCTCCAGCACTTCAATGTCTTTCCTGAACTGAGGGGCCCAGAACTGAACACAATACTCCAGGTGTGGCCTCACCAATGCAGAGTACAGGGGAAGGATCACTTCCCTTGTCCTGCTGACCACGCTGTTTTTGATACAGGACAGGATACCATTGGCCTTCTTGGCCACCTGGGCACACTGTTGGCTCATGTTGAGCTTCCTGTCAATTAGTACCCCCAGGTCCCTTTCTGTCTGACTGCTCTCCAGCCACTCTGCGCCCAGCCTGTAGCGCTGCAGGGGGTTGTTGTGACCTATCCTTTTGTGAAAATTAACATTCTTTTGTATACAGTGCCAGCACAGATTTTGGGTGTTTCTGCCATGCCACATTGACATGAAACACACACACACTCCTCCCCACTTTACTTCTATGGTTCAGTCCCTGGAGTGGAATATCTGAAATTCTTACTGTTCCCCACTATGTCATATTGGTGATATTCAATCTAAAATCAAGACAGAGGGAGCTGAACAAAAAGGCAATCATATTTTCAGTCTCTCTGTAAATGTTACAGAACTGTAATGTTTTAGCATTAGCTTCTTATCTAGAAGTGATGCTTTTTCCAAGTACCAACACCCTGACCGGTTTGTTAGCTCCAGTTCTGAAATTCTTCATCTACTTTCAATATGATAATGTCCTGTGTTTGGAGGATCTCACAGTTCACTGAATCAGTGCAGCCTAGATCTAAATCTAAATAAACATGAGGCTGTCATGTCTCTTATGCAACTCTCATGCACAAAATTCCCAATAAAAGCCTGTAGGATCTATTTAAGTAACTGCCATCCACAGCAGCAGAAAATATAACCAAATATTGAGGAAGCTCAAACAATAAGCTTGCAAAACACACACAAAAAAGAATGTATCGAACAATTATTAGACATTTCCTGAAGAGTCCTGTCTGCCCTGACCACCCATGAGCTCTTTGCCAATTATTCAAGACAGCTGGCCTAAAAAAGGGATCTGGCTTCTGCTTATATTTATTAAATCTGCAGGAAGGGCCCATCAATCACAACAATGGGTTTTAAGTGTTTGCTGGGTGAGAGGAGAGTCCCATGAGCAGTCTTTGAAGTGTCTTTTGCTTAAGGTAAACATCTGAAGAACATAAATAGCTGCTCTTCTTTCCAATGAGTAACCTTGTCAAAGTGGGTAGAATGGAGAGACAGGGGAGGGGCGCTATCATGAAAAGCAAAAGCAATAAAGGATTCCTTATGACAGCAATTTGCACATTTACTGCTCTTTGATATGTTAACTAGATTTTGCAAAATGGAATTCTTTGTCTTTTAGAGGTCCTTGGGCAGTGATAGCTCACAGTCAAAACAATGTTTTGCAATATGCATAATGCATCTTCTAATTAATAAGGTAACTTGGGCAACCTCTGTAAATCAGTGACATTATCACTATAACAGGACACAAGTGAATAGTTGTTTATAAGGAAGGAAAGATGCTCATAACAGCAGTATCATTATTTACTGAGCTCATTGACTAGAATGAACTGGATTGAATACAAGGGAATCAATAGGTTGTGGGCCCTGTTCACTAAACTTTTACAAGCCATTTATGAACCTTTGATTCTAGATAACAGCTCTTCTCCATTCAGAAAACTGGGAATGCAGCACTGACAATTTTCAGTTTTCATACTCAGCATAGGTTAAGACTATGTGACGCAAATTCTCCAGCTACATTGGTAACAAATGGGCAGGTCAGTAAGTTCTCTCAAAGGAACAATAAAATATTTCTGAAGTATAAAATATACAGGCATGGATGCACATGATCACCATGGGAAAGCAAGCAGCTAAGAAGCTAGCCTAGAGAAAGAAAAAATAATGACATTTTATTTAGAAATACATTACAGTAGGAATGTACAACATGGCAACCCCATTAGCAGACAAAACATGCTGGACACTGTGATGTGGGTACCAATCTCAAGATTCATTCCTGTAAGTAAACTCACTTGTTATGTTGCAAACTACATTATGGTGAGTGAGCATTTTTACTTGCTTGGGGAAGATGCATTTCAGCAGTAAGCAAAGTGATTCATATAGATCTATTGATCATAGATCTAGCAGAACTATTTAGGGATGCTATATGTATTTATAAAGTGTTGTGGTAACTACACAATACAGAGCAGTAAGAGTTCTTAGCTCTTTCAAAATAGAGTCCTGCCTCTTGTTTTAGTCAGTGGGCTTACTAATGTTCTAGAGGGGCATAATCATTTTTTCTGCATTTAACAGCATTATAAGCCATAGGCAAGATCAGGGCTGTCACAGGGTCATTTTTGGTACCACTCATCAACAGCCCTTGCTGAGATAAATTTTTCTTACTGAATCTCTTTTCAGCCAGCTATTTTCCACACCTTGATGTCATACAAGCTTTTTTTTTCTGTCACTTTAAAGCCCTTTTTCTTCTTTTGTTACTCTTCAGGTATTTATCCCACCTTCATTACTTCACATGGATCAACACCATGGAGTGAGGTTTAAGGTGAGGTGAGAAGTTGGGAGAGAGGTATCTCTGAGAGTATAGAAATAATTTTGGAAAATTATCTCTACTGTAAGCCTGCACCAGTCCTGCACCCATTCACTTCTGGATTTGACTGAGAGCTGGATCTAGTCCATAATTTATTGCTTCTGCCTATATGATCCCACATACTACAAAGCTTGTAGCAGGGGGAAGGGGGAAAGAACCAGACAGGAGCAAAACAGTCTCACCCTGTCTAATGTTGGAAGTGGTTTACCCCCTACATTAGGTCCTGGCAGGGTCACAGCCCTACCTCAAGGTGGACTACTCTAGACACTCATCTGCCAGAGCTCCTGCTCAAGACTGGTGAACGTACTGGGCAATGATAAGGCTGAGTAAGGCCAGGTGACAGTGAAGACCTGTCTCTTCCCTCATCACTCCTGCATGGGCTGCTTGCACCCAAGTAACGAGAAGTCCTTGTTCTCATGGAGAGAAGAGACCTCAACTGTAGATGATATTACAAAGAAGGGAATTGTTTTCACCTACCAAGAGCTGGAAATGTAAATGGTAGCCTGAACACTCACAGTTGTCTACCCATGCTGAGAGACTGGGATTGGCCCTCAGCATCTCATTTAGCTACATCAATCACAGATCAAAGATGAAGCCAGAGAAGTTCTCGGTTGTCTTAATTCCTCCTCTCAATTTCTTAAGCATTTATCCTTGACTTTTTTATTTGAATTTGGTTGGAGATTTTTTTCATTTCTATGTTCTGACTGCGTACATCACAACATGGGCTGATGTCACCCTCTAGGGAATTGTCTATTATCTCTCTCTCAGTATGATTTCTTTCCATGATCTTCTCCCTGTAAAAAATGTTGTGTGTACTTTTTTTCTTTCTTTACTCTAGCTCTTCTTGTACTAAGCATTTTGCTGGCAAAGTCCAAGAAATATATTCCTTGTTCTGGGAGAAAGATGAATTCATCACTAAAACAGAGATGCACATACGCCAGCAGCTGAGTATCTGTGGCTGGCTGAGTAAAGATGACGGATCTGAGCACCCTTTCTCATGAGGTTTTGTCTGCCTCTGAATGTTATGCCTCTGGTCTACTCCACACCATTAAAGGCAAAAGCACGTAAAACTCCTCATTGTTCATGACCAAACAATATAATCATCAGGTCACTTTCTGCTTTCTAGTTAGAAAGGTATAATTCTACTGAAGTCAGATTTACACCAATATCAGCGAGAGCAGAATTAGGTTTACCCTATAGTTGCTGTTAACCTTTATCGGTATCACCCAGTAGTACTGAGTTGGTAGCATTAGCAGACATAACACAAGGCTGATCTTCAATAGTCATTCTCTCATTTACGTTTTGCTGATTTATCACTACACTAATGACACAATAGATTTTCCCATTAGTTTATTATTATTATTTATTATTGGTATTAGTGAAAAAAAATGAAAATAGAGAACTGAGCTTATCTCAGAACAGCATATCATTTTCAGCAGTTCAGAAACACTGCACAGAATGGACAGTTTCCATTTCACCCGTGTTCAATCACTGGCATTTGTCTTTTGTATCCCAGAGCAATTGCATAACTCTAATATTGACCTTCACCAGAGCCCTTTGTTTCTCACCCTAACAGCCAAAAGCATTAAAAATGTGTGTTTACTTAATTTGTCCTGGCATGCAGTGTAATTACAAGCAGTTTGTTTTCTCCGTTGTAAAATATGGGTTAGAGAAAGAATAAAGTAATGTGGAAAATTAACATTGTGATGTACTGTATAGTGGAATAACACTAAAAACATTTAGCTGTGTTAGTACTGGAGGTGCTATTTGTGTTGTGTGCAAGAACAATAAAGAATTAAATGCCTCTTTCTAAACTATATTTGCATGATTTTCAACTGCAGTAAAATTAATCTGAGCTGCCTCCAAGTACGCAAGAGAAAAATCAAAGTGCAAATAGAACTGAGCAGCACTCATGCAGCCTTTAAAGTTGTACTTTTCTATTTTGTGAATTCCAGCACACTGTTTACTGATGTCTGTGATTCTTGCAGAACTGGACTAGACAAATACATTTAAAGATTTCTGTGCTCTGTCTAGCACTCAGTAAAGCTGTGTTTTTGGTGTAGTTATGGCCAAGTTGACAGAACCTTTCTGATGTGACAGTAGGTCTGGACATGCAGGAGGCTAGTGTGGCAGGGTACTTTGTTGGGGTATTTTCCGTCTTTGTCTCTCTGGAGTAAATGTTGCATCCAAATCCAGCATTACTGCTGATTCCTTCTGGCAAGATTCACTTTGTCCTCTCTCCCTCCTATCTAAATCTCCCCCCTTTTGAAGTACCAAGTTCTGTCATTATTACAAAAGTATAAATGTCAGTTAAAGCTGCTAGGGTTAAGGGAGTATTACCTGTTTGTACCAAAATATCCTAGAGCAAAACCCTCTTCTCTCTGTATGTTTTTCCCCCTCTACCTTCCTTTTCATGCTTTCTGTGAAAGAGTTTACATAATGAAACAATATGAGTTCCATTTCCCACCATTTATATACTTCTGAAATGTCAAAAACTTTAGCAGGGGGAAAAGCATACTAGATCACTCAGATATGACTGTAAGAGTATTTTTTCCTCCTTTTCCTCAATAAAACATTTACCCCAGAGATGCTTACTAAAAACAGACCTCATGAAAGCAAACATTTGAGCCCTTGAGCTCTTTCTATTTTTATTTTTTATTTTGTGTGTGTGTGTGTGTGTGTGTGTGCAGAACTGCCCCATGCAAAGAAATACACTGCTTTCCTAGTGTGAGATAGCCACTCTCTCTTTACAGAAAGGGATGTTCAGTCTCCTTCTTCTGGTCTTTGTGCAAAAGAGTTTATCCACCTTGTTGCCTCACTCATTTTTATTTTTTTAATAGCAAGTTGGAATGAAACTTTAAGACATAGGAGCTTTTAACGGCAGTCGAGGAGAAATCCAGCTTTAGCCTACTGCAGACGGGAGCTAGGAAAGTCATTAGATTAACCTCTCTTGACAGGTCAGGCTCAGCAAATATTCTTAAAAATAACTCTTCCAGTAATTTATGACCTTTGGGGAGCATAATCAATAGCGTTAAGAGGAGAGGCAGCCAGACAGCACTTCCTGATAGGAGAAAATTTCTTGTCTTTCTGATGTTTGCATTCTGTCTGCTTGTATGTAATAAGACTGACTTGCCAGTGATATCATAACCCTTTTTCTCCGTCAGTTTTGGAGACATACATTTTTAGTGTCAACTTACCGTCTCCTCTGTTATTTCATATAGTATCTAATTCTAACAAAAAAACAGTGCGCAAATTTGATTACAAAGTAAGGGGAAAATGTGTAGTTCATTCCCTCTAACGTCTCTGGATCATTTGAAGGAGAACAGTCCTCTGCCCCAGGATGTCATAATGAAAAGTCTTAAACATATGCTTCATTTTCATGTGCGATGAGCTACTTATTGTGCTTAATTAAGCACATTCTTACATCCTCCTAAGATCAGTGCCCAGGGAAATTTTATGCTCTGTCTCTGTATTTTTTTTTTCTAGGATTGGATTAAGCTTTGCAAGATTTGAACACTGAAGAGATGACATTTCTGTATTTGTTATTATTTTTAATACATTTAATCACTAGTGAGATTTCCCCTAGCCTTTTATACAATAAAGTCCATTGCCCTGGCTACTCAAACATAGACCCGTTGCTTCAGGGTTCAGTATCAACGTCCTGTTTTCTGAAACTGGAGACCCTCAGGAGGATACATTGATTTCAGTGGTGCCTTACGTTCACAGTCTGCATGCACATGCTTTAGCCACACGGACCTGCCTGAGGCAGGACTACTGCCCATCTTTCTCTGCAAGGATTTCTAGGGACACAGGGAAGGATACAGCATGTCACACTGTAATATGATACTACACTTATTTTGACACCACTCAGAGAATTACTGGATGCTGGTTTTTCCAATATCCTTGGACTGGAAGAATGGTTTGGAAACTCAAAAGAACAAAAATAATTTAGAAAGAAAACAATTAATGTTCACTGTCTCTGGTAGAAGCTTTATACATACTACTTCAGGTCAGCTTTGAGCATCTAATGCTAACAACTATAGCTGAGAGAAGATGCCAGCTTTTCTCCAGAGCAATGGTGAAACGGATTTTTTTTTCCTTGCTTTGCATCTTCATTGCCAAGCGGAAGGGGAAACCTGGGCAGTATCAGAAGTGACTACAGAGCTCTGGAGAGCAGTAGTCAAAGCCATGGGGTCGCAGTTGGTTTTCTCCTGCTGGTGAGGGCAAAGCCCTGGAGGGAAGAGTGGCTCAAAAACCCTGGTTAATATTCAGAGATCATCTCCACAAAGCTGAAGAATGGTCCATCCCAATGAGTATGAAGTTAGACAAAAATGCCAGGAGGCCTGTGTGGAGGAACCAGGATCTCCTGGCCATCATTAAATATGAAGAGGAAGCATATAGAGAGTGGAAGCCAGCACAGGCAACCTACATGGAATGCAGAGACATTGTCTGGGCACCCATGGACAAAGTTGGGAAAGCTGTATCACAAATGGAATTGAATCCAGCCAGGGATGACAAGAACAGCAAGTAGGCCTTCTGTAAATGCGTTGTCGACAAAAGGAAGACTAGGGATAATGTTCTTATTAGGAACTCTGGGACTAGGGACATTACTCAATAAGGTGGGGATGTGGTTACACACATACTGGTTGACACTTTTGCCTTAGTCTTTGCTAGCATGACTAGTCTTTAGGAATCCCAGGTCTCAGAGAGCAGGGGGAAAGGCTGGAGTAGGGAAGACGTACCCTCGGTGGAAGAGAACCAGGTCAGGGAATACTTAAGCAAACCGAACATACCTAAGTCTATGGGCCCTGGAGGATGCACCCATGAGTGCTGAGGAAGCTGGCAGATGTCATTGTGAGGGTACTTTCAATAATCTTTGATCGTGGTGTTTGGGAGAGGTGACTAAAGAGTGAAGAAAAGCAAGTATCACTGCTGTCTTCAAGAAGGACAAGGGAATAGGTACTCATAAACAGGCTTATCAGTCTTTCCATTATCCCTGGGAGGGCAGCTAATCCTGGAAATCATTGCCAGGCACATTAAGGACAAGAAAATAATCAGGAGTAGTCAGCATGGTTTCAACAGGGGGAAGTGGTGGTTGACCAATTTGATAAACATCGAGAATGAAATGACTGGCCTGGTGGATGAGGCGAGAACCAAAGTTAGTGCCTACGTGGACTTCAGTAAGGTCGTCGACACTGTCTTCCATAAGATACTCATAAACAAGCTGTCAGTGTAGGGGGCTGGATGAGCAGACAGTGAGGTGGATTGGAAAATGTCTGGATGACTGGGCCTGGAAGGTGATGATCAGTAGCACAAAGTCTAGTGGGAGGCCAGTAACACTGTATCCCACAGATCTGTACTGGGTCCAGTCCTGTTTAACATCAGTCCTATTTAACATATTCATTAATGATCTGGATGATGGGGCAGTTCCCTCAGTAAGTTTGCAAATGACAGAAAGCTGGGAGGAGAAGCTGATAGGCCAGTGGGTTGTGCTGCCATCCAGAGGAACCTTGACAGGCTGGAGAAATAGGCTGACAGGAACCTCATGAAGTTCAAAAAGAACAGCAGAGTCTTGCACATGGGAGAAACAATCCTGTACATGAATACATGCTGGGGGATCAACCAGCTGGAAAGCTGCTCAGCAGGAAAGGATCTGGTGGTCCTCGTGGGCATCAAGTTGACCACGGGCCAGCAATGTGCCTTTGATGCAAAGAAGGCTAATGTTCTCCTGGACCTTATTTTTGACACAAGTTTCATCAGATACTTAGGCCTTCTTTGAAAAAATTCTCATCTTTTACAGTCTGTAGTGAACACAAGGTGATAATCTTTACCTGACCATGTGCGTCCTGTATTCATATTCTTACATGACATCTGTCAGATATAACACTGACCAATGTAATAAAGGACATCCTCTTTCTTTCAGGTCAAGTTGGTATCTTAGGCCAGCAAATAATGGTTATACTTTAGAAAGCTGAGCAAATGCACTATATTCCACCTTTCCGTCTTTTGTGAACACCCTTTCTCTTCCACATATTTGTGCATATGTAGATGAATATATGCAATTTTAAGTTCTTTTCCCAAACTTATATTTTCTCATGTTGAAATAGCAGATCTTAGAAAATTAGAATGTCTTTTTTTTTTTTTTTTTTTTTTAGAATGTCCACTTTGGCATCTCTAGCAACCAAGGTATTACTAATTTCTGAGGAAAAAAATCTGCATGACTTCTTCCATCAAGGAGCACTGTATTTCCTGTGGTCATTAACAGTACTTTTCAATGCACGTTTTCAAAGAATATTTTTTCTATGCAGTGCAAATTGATGATTGTCCTGGTTTTGTTAAAAACAAGACAAATTTCTTTTTTAGTGAGTTTTCCTTTCAGCTAAAGTCTTCTTACTGACTGCACTTTTTGAAAGCTAGATACATGTTTTGGTAGACATAGCAATGAAATGCAAGGTCGCTGGTAAGGATGCATGTCCCGCGAGAGAGGCAAGGAGGTACAAACTGAACAGGTGACTAAAACTGACCAACTAAGTATTCCATCCCATTCACATGATACTTTATATAAAAGTGGGAGATCACGAGTATCTCATCCCTTTTTCCTCTTCTTCAACTATGGCTGGCATCTGAGGAGAACGTTGCTAGTCATCCCTGTGAACTGAGGCCTAGTGACAGACTGAATTCCGTTCCGGTTTGCTGCAGGGTCCAATCCAGGACTTCAGGATGCAGGCTCTGCTGCTGCTGGAGCAGAGCTGATCTTTGCCAGGATTTTCAATATTGACTTTGTATATTTTGTATTTTTTTCTCTATTTTATTAGTAGCACGAGTAAAACATTTTTTATTTTTTCCAACTCTCTCTCTCTGTCCTTCTTTGCCTTCCAATCGCCTGTACTTAGTAGGGAGGGGTGGTTAAGGAGGCTGGGGGGAAGCGGGGGGTTAACAAAACATCTGCCACCATTTATTGTCACCCTGCAATCAAACCTTGACAATGATTCTGAAATTCAGTGCTGGTAAGTGGCTACTGACTGCTGTTAAAACCACAAACGCATATTAAGTCGAATCACATCTTTTCCCCTTAACATGTTTTTGCACAAATGGAACAAGCTTGTCTCTGCAAGACTTACTTGGCATATCTCACTGACTCTCCTCTGACTGATTGACAGGAAGGTTCCATGCCATCCCTGCTGATGAACTGCCTCAGTAGCTGCTGGTGTTTTCTTTCCTGCCCAGAGAAATTCAAAACAGACAGATTAGTAGTCGCTGGACTGCAGTGTTTGTGTTTACAACAGGATGTACCACTGTCTGATGAAAACCTACACACCTGGAGGAAAATGACCACAGGTGGGCAGTGTGTGATATTAGGCTAGAAGACGTAAATATGGGCAATGCAATTAACTTGGGACAGCTTTTCCCCTCCCTCCCTTTTTTTTTTTTTTCCTACTGAGATTCTAGCTCTAGATAAAATATTGTATTTTGGAAAGAGGCAGCAGGTATTAATATTTTAAACTCTTTTTCAGGATACTTCTCCCTTCCCAGCATGTTCGTGAATGCATGGGGAAATCCTTTCACCCTGTATTAAAATCAACAGTTATTCGTTAAAAGATTGACAATATTGAAACCATTTTATTTTAATGTCTTGATTTGAATGTTTTAATTTTAACATAACCTGGAGGCACTTAATAGACTGTCTTTTCTTGTAAGCATTTGATTCACAGCTGCTAAAAAGGGTTTCATCGCATATGAAACTTGGGGCATCTGCTTTGTCATGTCAGAATGACAATTGGGTAGGATGCCAGGATGACATGGAATAATGTGAAACAATCCATCCAGCTGCATGGAAATTGTTTAAGTGTTTCTCTTGTGTGCATAATAGTATCCATTGGAAAGAGGAAAATCTGTGCAGCCCATGAAACAGATGTTATCTAATTCCCCTTCTCCTATGAATGCCAGTAGGTGCAAAAAGCCTGTGGCTCTTCAGGTTTTACAAGTGCTTGTATGGTAGCAGTTTTAAAAGGAGAAAAAACTCTGCAATGACCAGCTGGAGTTTCTGTTGCTCTCCACTGAGAGCAAGTGGAAAATAGGGATAAAGTTTATAGCTTTTCCTTTCTCCTTACAAGTGTATATGTTATTTGGCAATAGTCCCTTTTTAGAGACAGTAGTCTCTTCCATTTTTGTGATCATAGAATAAAAATTATTCTCATTTCATAAATCAATCTTGAAGAATTTTCAGGTGCTATATCAATATACAGATAGTTTTTGTGCATGAAAGCTGAAGAAACAGGGCAAACAGTGGGCTAGAAATGTCTGAATTTGTTCAGAAGAGTCACTTCAAAGTTTTGAAGACTGATTTGAACACCTGAGAGAACTTGAATTTGCTTCGCGTCATTTGAGTGTTACCTAATGCTGTACAGGAATCAAGTTTTTGCTACGTGGGAGATATATGTGTATAAATCCAGTTGTTCACTAATGAAAGTTTTATGTGCAAGTTGAAAGAACTGGATGGACAACATGTCACTTAATTTCTGATGACAAATTAAGGTCCTGTTTGCATTACCTGATTAATAAGCACCTTATGGCAATCGTGTTAGAACAATTATTTTTATTGGTTGCTGCAGGTAAACTTAGCTTTAATCAGGCAGTTCTGTGACAGGCCTATTGTCTGTTTGGCTGCCATTTTATACTCAGGATGTAGCTAGTTTTTTGCTATAAACTATTTTAGATTATAGATTTAACAGGTAATATGGATTTAAACTGAGAATCACGGGATGGCCAGGGAAGTGGTTAAGTCACCATTCCTGGAGGTATTGAAAAGACGTGTAGATGAGGTTCTTAGGGACATGATTTAGAGGTGGACTTGGCAGTGTTAGGTTTTTGGTTGGACTCAATGATCTTAAAGGTCTCTTCTAGCCTAAATGATGCTGTGATTCTATGATTCCTGAAACTGATGGTATTATTGGACTGTAAGCCAATTATATAAGCCAAGTGTATTAATGTCTTGAAGAAATTTCTAGCCCAAAATGATGTGCTAGAAATAAGAAAATAAGTTTTCTGTAGAAGTACTACAAAATGTCTGTAACAAAAATAAATTTTTTTAATTATTTGTAAAGCTGCAGAGGACAGGAAACCGTGAGTATACTATTACTTTATAATGATCACCCTTCTTATTTCATAGAACATGGAAGTAGATAAGGTATCTACTAGCAAATCCAAAGTATTTACAACTCCACAAATGTCAATAATATGTTGTTAGAATACTGCTAAGTTTATATCTTAACCTTTTGTTCAGTAAAATACAAAAGCCTTTCTAAACATCTTTCTTGATCTCAGCGACTGAAATGCAGTTGCTTTCAAGTTTAACTGGAAAAAGTAGCTGCACAAAGACAGGGTGGACAAGAACATCACAGTATCAATTTGATAGAAAATTTTAGTCAAATCTTACCTAAAATTTGGTAAAACACAACAGTGCGCTAAGATTTCTTCTGGTTTTTGGTGTGTGTGATGCATATGTCACAGCTAGCTGTGTATACATCCCTACAAGAACTTGTGTAACGCTATGCTGCTGAAAGCATTTTTTTTTTTTTTTTAACTGTATGCATGGCTTGGATGGACTTTGATTTTACGTTTCAAGATAATTAGCATTTCTGAATGTGCACTTTTCTGTGTATAGCATTCACTTGTCAAAAGGCATAAAAATAATCTGGATTTAGTCCAAGGAAAACTGTTTATTGGACTGTGTTTCAAAATGCTTCCTCTCCAGGTGATTTGCCAGGGTTAATCCACAGAATCCATGTGTACTCAAGTTCTTCCTTTGTCCAGGACTTTTGAAATAACTGAAGTCTGAACTGATTAGTTGCTAGTTGTAACACAGTATCAGCTCCTAAATTTATAGCACAGATTACTGAGAACGGCTGAGAAGTATCTTAAACAATATATGGAAAATACCGCAAGAGTAGCCGCATTGTTATGTTCTCAAACCGTGGGTTCACTGAAGAGGAAATATAAATACATGCAAAACACTTTGGGAGTAAATTCTCCGATCAAGAGCTCAGATTTACATTTCAAGTTCCCCCCAGAGAGATAACTTTTTCTTTTTCATGCCGTGGATGACAACTTCAGAATAGAGTTAAAAGTTGTTTATGCTCCTGTAGCTTTTTTTTCCTGGACTTCTTAGATTCCTGCAGCTGAAGGGATGCACTAGTTTCTGTGTGTGTGTATTCCATCAATAACTCCAGATGCAACCAACAAATCTGAATATCAGACGTTTTTCTTTTGTGCTTTAGTCATCAGTTAATATACATAATATTTAATCAAGGCATAACTAATTTGATGGTTCAGACTGAACATAAGTATTATGAATGTCATTATTCCAGGCCTTAAAGAAGTTTTACATTTCTATGAGATGGATAGCACTGAACTAGAACAGCAGACAAATCCTATAGTAGTCTGTAGCAACAAAGTTATATGAAGATGCGTAGTCAAGTAGAATGCATTTCTGTAATTACTTTTTAAAACGGAAGGGACAAAATACAACTTTGCTACAGAAGAGTAGAGGGTTATGAGCTACTCCCCACATAGGCATTTCATGTTCACTTCTGAGGATAAAGAGACACACCTGAGGCATGTAAGTGGAGGTACATGTCTGAAAGATGTATGTAAGTTCAACATGACAGATCTGCAGCACAATCAAAAACCACAAAATAGTTCAAGAACAACCACAGTGAACCTATTAAAATTAAAATGTACAAAATGGCATAAAAGTCATTTGACCTTTGAATGTCTAAAAATAAAGGCACATAATATGCATAACTGACAATTTATTCAAAATGTATTCTTCTGTTATCACTGAAGCTAGTGGACAAAATGATATTGAAATGAAAAAATATTTAATTTAATGATTATTGAGTTTTTATAATAGCATAAACTTAATACTTGTCGTTCAAAGTTGTTTATATCTTAGTGGGTAAAAAAAAAAAAAAGCTGAAAATATTAAATAACACTATAAGAAAGAATATATGTAATTTCATTTAGGAACAGATAGTGTTAGAACAGAACTTTAAACAGAACTTTAAACAGAACTTCCCAAACTTTGTCAGGTAGCAAGCTAGTCCTAGCCCTCAAATGTTTTTTGTATAACTATGAAACTACGATCTGCTGATCAAACCTCAGTCGACATAAAATTTAATATAGTCTCAAGTGCAGCTGTGTATCACTTAGCATGTAGATAAATTAGTTTGGCTTTGCGATCATAATTTGAAATTCAAAAACTGTTTTTCATTTTCTACTGCATTCATCAAGTTCTTTCTAGTGAAATACCTCACTGTTCATTTGTAGATTCTTTCATATTCACTTTACAGAAAATCACATTGTCTATGTTTAAGCAATTCTGAAAATTTTGGACTACAGAGTTTAAATAGGACTATGGGAAGATGACTGCCCAATTATGTTAGGACCAAGACTTTACTAAAACCAGATACAAAATCCAGCAACTATGCAAAACACTAAATATACAAATGATATTCATAAATGGGTTAAATCTGCTGTTATTTTCTCAGTTATTCTGCAGAAATAAAAAGTAAGTGAACAAGCTGAAAAACATGTGAAAGGAAAACCACATTATGACCTCAGGCTTTCACTGAGCAAAACTGATTCTTGAAGAACAAAGTGGCTGCATTAAATTTTTCCCCACTGCAAAATACTACCTTAAACTAGGGAAGAAGTTACACTTGCAACCAAAAGTGGAGGGAGCATGTATTTGACATTTCAACATCCCAAGCAAAATTTCCCCCCAAATATTTAAAACCACCTGTCAGAACTGAAAAGGCAGATAAAAAGAAAATCCATGATCAGTAACATTGGAACGTGGATATCAAAACAGAACTCCTTGAAAAGACCCATAGATCCAAGAATATCTGAGGAAATATTCTTAATAGAGTCCTTTACACTGTTCTTGGCCGTATAGGTCCTTGAGAATCCTGATTCACTGTGTCACTTAGCTGAAAATGGACATCAGTACCCCTTTCTCTGTGCTGGGATCATATTTAGAGGACTTTTCAGTGTTAAGAATCAAAAAGAAAAGAGTTGTTTTCTGATCTCGATCATTGACTACAATAAAAAATGAAAGGGTAAATACTGTAAATTAAGAGCTATAAGAGTTACTAAAGAGTTCAAATGAAAGAAGTAATATCAAATGTAACTCAGTAAGAAAACCCAAAATGCATCCTGTGAATGTAAAGAGAGATGATCGATCAATCATTTATGGTGCCACTTGGTCTTCCTGAGGTTGTGGTTTTAGCAAGATCAACAACTATATCCAAGGGCCGCAATTGTGAATCCTAGGTATCTCTTTTCATTGCAGTACATCTAACATGGATTGCAAAACACCTTGTTTTAACCATGTGTTTAATTTAGAAATGGTTAAGTCTGTATGGAAGGTGGTCTCCACCACTTTGCTCTTTTATGGGATTCTCCACTGGGCACTGAGATTAGTAAAATACATCTAGATTTTACTCACTCAGCATCTTACTGTTGGAAATCCTGTTTACATTATTTAATTTAGAAACCCTCTGCACACCTCTAAGTTTCTGCCTTGGATGAAAAGACAATATATGCTTCCTTACTCAAGCAAAACTTCCATGGATTGTTTTCATTTGGAGTCGTGCTGAAAGGAAAATGAACATAACAAATGAATATAGCTTGAAGAACTTTAAAGAGCACTGTGCTATATGTCAGCTTTGAATGAGTTGTTACCACACTCTTTAAACTTGTACATGCTAGGCCTGTGGAAACCAGAATGGAATATTTACATTCAAACATTTTTAGAAGTAACTTCCTATTTCTCTTTCATGCATTTTACTTTGTTTTTATTTTGGTATACAACAACATTAATAAAATCAAACTTTTTAGAGACTGTAGTTTGAGTATGGAATTGAAAACAAACTTGAGAATAAACTTGAATGCACTAAGTCAGTGCACTAAATGTCTAAGCTGCATGCACTCTCTTGCTAAAATGTGTTTTCTAGAATACGAATAAGTAAAAATGTTGAAACCTTAAAGGAAGCATAAAGCTAAGAAAATAAAAAATTCTCAGTTTTCTTTTAGCTTTAGTCCAAGTTTCTCATTAAGAATAAGCTTAATTTCCGAAACTGTCATCTATCCTTGTCACAGAACACTCCTCCTTCAACAAGAAATTAAAGGTCCTTAAAACAAAATTAAACTTCCAGAAAAAAAGGAGAAGTTTTTCAATGAATGGATGTTTTTTTCCTGAAAAGAAAAAATAGTCAACCACTTGCTGGTATTTCATTTAAGAATTACTTTCTTGTCACAAGAAAGAACCCAGTTTAAAATGATTAAAATTGTTATGTAAAATAACTTACAACCAACTCTGCTAATCTGTTTTCTATCAAAAGGAGGCAAACAATCAAGTGCAGGAGTTGATAATGTATTTCTGGTTGCCTAGTCAAGCGCAAATGATCTCGGAGGGGTTGTCCCAAGGACCATGGACAGTTCCGGGGCTGTGGTGGCCCTGCAGGATGCAGAGTCCCAACCCCACCGAGCCGGTGATGGATCCATGCGAGGACACAGCTCTCACATTGGTTCTACTTTGTACACCCATGTCCACAAACAGACGTTCATGTGCCTTTTGTCTCATTACTATATAGTGTAAATTTTCTATTCAGTAGTTAACCAAAAATTATTTCTGGCTTGTGCTTCCTTTTGTCAGATTGTAATTTATATTTCAATTATTCATTATCTACTCCCACTCTACTTAAAAAAAAATGAAACAAAATAAAGCAAAACCCCACCACAACAAAACCCAAACAACACACCACCACAATCACCACCACCAAAACCCAAACATCAAAACCATCACAACTTTCTGATACCTTGGTGTGTACAATGTTGTTTTTATTTTCAGTTCTTTGATATCTTCCTACTCCTATGTTCTTCTTTTGTAGTTAATGGATGCTAGGTTTTCTCTGCTGTCCTGACAATCCTCCTCACTACTGTGTTCTGCGCTTATTCATCAGTGGGCTGAAAACACTTCAAATACAATGCTCACAGAAATTCATACACTCAATTCAACTTCTCTGTTGGCTATAAATATAAATTAACCTCAGTGATTCTCCTAACACGTATATATGCTTCACCCAATATCTTACTGCATTCCCTCTACAGTGTCGAAATATCCTGTAAATGATTATTTTAATTTTGTAACTTGAAATACAGCTGTTATTGTATATTCTCTGCCCCAACAAAGTAGATAATAGGCATCAAGTTGACTTACTTATCGGGAGGAATTGGTGAAACAAAGCCTGAATGCATTTCAAAGTACAATGTTGCAATAAATAAGGAAAAAATGTGTTGAATGTGGAATGCCATTTCCAGACAGTTTCAGTTGTCCTAAAAAAAGATATTACACAAACCTGAACCTAAACAAAAAACTGATAATGGTCTTTAACTCAAGGTCTACGGCATGGCCTGATTGTGCACTGAAGGCAGAAAGACAGGTAGAGGAACAAGTGAGAAACAAATACAGAACTAAACCATATTAAAAGAAAGAAAAGGAAATATTTAGCTTCACAGAATTGTTAACACAGCTTGCTGAAACTCTGTAGAGGTTATCACATTTTTACGGCCAGCCAGCTCTTTAGGAAGGGCTGGGCAAAGAGTAAAACCCTGTACATCAGGTACAGGGCACATATGCCTATATCATATACAGTCAGATATATATTCATAAGAAAAGTGGGTTCTCCTCTGCCATCTCATGTTATAGCCTAGCTCTTGTGGCAGATCAATTCTGAATTCTTCCACACTAAAGAAGAGAAGGTGGGGGTTAAGTAAATAGGACTACAGCCATCAGAAACATCAAATTCAGCCAAGTATTTCAGCACACACTTAAAAACAGCATATATGCTTTGTAGAGTCAGGACCTACACAGGATTACACATTTTCTATTTACATATTTATGCAGTTTGAAATACAACATTAATCTGAAGAAATGTGTGCAGCAGAGGATTTGACTGCCTTATAGCTGTGTTCCACAGGTGTTAATGGGAGTGTTGCCCTGATAATAGTGGCAAGCTGGAGCATAACAAACTACAATATGAGCCACATTTTAGATCATGTTGTGAAGGTCTTTGAAGGTAAAAACAGTGAAAACAACCAACCTCCTGTTTTTGTAACAGCTATGTATGCTTTTATTTTGAAAATAAACTGTAAAGTAAATAAGCTATTTTAAATAGGACATATCTTGTGGCAGACTTACTTGTTTTTCCATATGGGAAAAGTTCATTTTGCAACTGAAATGTTAATTTTTTTCCAGGAATGGAATTCAATTTGGTTTACTGTGTGGCTACATCATTTCAACATTTTTTTTTTTGGCTATAAATAGGCATTATTTCATAGAGATATTTATTGAAAATACTACAGATACTCTTCAGAGGTATGTTATAACAAATGTTCACAGAACAAGTAAATATCAAATAACAAAATCAAGTCTTTGTCATGATTAATCAAGACAATGTTATTATTAATTATTCCTGACAAAAATTTAGTCAGTTTTTTCACCTTTGTAAACTGTCTACTGAGTTTCCCATCACAAGCATCTGTATCATAAACTGTAATTATTTTATGACTAGTTTTTTTTAAACCAACTTTAAAGTGACAAATGTCATAAATACAAACATTTTACCAAAGCTATACTGTGGCTGAAGATTGGGTCAGTCCTTTCTGATCCAAAGCACAAGAACTCCATCAATTTAGAGAGGGAGAGGAGAGGTTAGAAAAGTTTGCTTTTCTCCACAAGATGTAACTGGTTGTGACAAACTGAAGTCGGGTCAGAAGAAGTTCTTACAGAAAATTAGTGCATTGCTCCACATTAACATTATTTTGACCTTCCACTGATACATCACTTGGAAAACCAAGCTCAGCTGCCCTGCATCCCAAATGGGTTCTCCAAAGTGTGTTCTGAAGCACAAGGGAGAGACAAACCCAGGGATGTTGACATTCATTTTGTGAAGAGAGATAAACTTAGAACTGAAAGCCAAATTTTCAATCTTAGGGACCACGTGTTTTCATTCATTCTGGGAAACAGGTAGGATGCTGAAAATGGCCATGATCTGTTTCTTCCAAAGTACATCTGTATGAAGAGGCTGGGATATAAGCACTCTTCTGTAAATCCAGGTTAAACTATCTGTTGGTAGGCATCTCTGAACATTGTCTGAAATCAGCAGAGCCATTCACATCCAGGACTAACCACACAGCTGGTGAAGGTAGCAGTGCATGCCAGGTCACTTGAAGAGAAATGGAGAACAGAGTCAGGTCCAGGGAAGGTCACTTCATGGACTGTTCTCCTAAACTTCTACAGCGCTTAGAATATATATTTACAAATAAAATTGCCAGAACAGTTCACCTTAAAACAATTGATGTTTCTGCTTCTAGACCACTGTCTGCTGGATCTTCACTTAAAAACTAATGTTTGGTTATCTTCACAAACAGTGATGTTCAAAAGTCTCAACTGGATACACTTAATTAACAGTGCACATACACTGTGGGAAGTGCAGCAGTTCATGTACCTCTTCCGTCACTTGCAGTGTGTCTTACGAAAATAATCATAACTTTCCTAAATACCACTAATAAGAAACCACATGAATAAGTTTGCAGCCGTGAATATGTCAGCAACAGCAATTAGATTTTTTTTTTTAAAAAATATTCTTATATAGCAGTGTCAATTGTCAGAACTCCCTGTGATCTGGTATTGTCCTTTGTGATAATTTTTTTTAACTAAAATACTGAGGTGATGCACGGTTCCATAGCAGGGCTGTGGGGAATCACCGACCTGCACTCCAATGGCAGGTGTAGCTATTCTTGTTTCTAGACTCTGGGTAAACGTGGATGGACTTCCTCTTCTATCTTTCTACTTTCCCCATTCTTTCTTCCCTTTTGTGTTTAAAGAAAACAAACAAACAACAACCCCCCCCACCAAAATAAACAAAAAACAACTTGCAAAATTTCTTGTGCTAATGACATTTTAAGAAAAGATGCAATGCAGAATGTAAGTCCTAAAGGAAGCGCTCACTATTAACATCTCTCAGCCACACTAAAATCAAGCATTTATAGCAGAATCTCTTTTCCTTCCTTTTTTGTAGTAGTCCTTATAAGTGGCAGTGACATTGAGGTATTATCACTAGCATTTTTACCAATTATGTTTTCATAGGCCTGACCTATTACAAACATTAAAATCAAAGGCATCCTTTTTTGCCTATGTAAGTGGATATCATCTCAGGCTTTCTACATGGAAAATGTGGAAGTTTAGACTTTAGGTCCATTTTCCCCTTTAAAAAAATATTAACTAAAAGTAATACTGGCTTATTCTGAGCAAGCACAATGAAAAGTAGAGTTCAACAGCCTCTCCAGGGACACTGCTACTGTGCTCTGGGTAGTTACAGTGTTTGTTGGTGACTGCACGTGCAAGTAATGCGACTGGAAATGAAAATGTTCCCTTTCATGGCTGTGGAATCTCATGATTCCTGTTTGGATTATCCGTCTCTGTTTTGTCTGCGAAATTGTTGAGACTAGTAAATAAAGAGCACAGTATTTTTTTTTGCTGTCAGAACCAGCATATTAGTTTGTTTGTAGATACCTAGTATGCAGTTATATATAGAAAATATCAAGAAATAAGCACTCACTTCATAAAGTAAGCAGATTCTGTCCAAACTTTCACTGTTTGCAGGTCAGAAGGATTCTCTCTTTCAACAAATTTGATCAAGTCCAACAAGCTGTGAACAACCTTCAGATAGATTTTGCAGTTGATAAAAATAAATATGTATGTGTGGCACTGAATGAGATGAAGGTATTTCTAGTAGCCTGCATAGTAGCAAGTTACTAATGTGATGACTTCAGAGAAGAATGCTGTTTCTCTCTTGCACATTTGTTGTCCTCTCTTCAGAATGCATAAGAAAACAGCAACAGAAGTGAGGAAATAATCAACAACATCAGCTAGGATATCTGGACCCCCAAATTCCTGCCCTTATGTTGAGAGGTGGTGAGTGTAAATATTATCAGTATATAATTTTTATTTTGGCACACTAGAGAGAGCTGTGTATGGTCTGCATTCCCTGTAGCAGATGCAGTAAGAATGGGAATGTCTGGTAGTATTAAAAAAGACACCAAGAGGTACCAATTGTGGTAGTCTGAGAGACCCAGACATAAGATAGTAAAGTCATCTTAATGAAGTCTGTGGAGTTCAGTTCCCATGTCTGTGTTACCCAAATATTGCACTAAGCCTTCTGGAAACTTAATAACCGGAAAGTCCTATCAGCATGGTTTTGGCAAAGCTAAATAGGTTTGATTTTTTTTTCAAGGAATTTTATGTTTGGATTTGAGGTCGAAACAAGAGCCTGACTGCAACTGTACCATGATGCCTCCTTTCTGGCTCCAAGCAGACAGAATGCTGCCTGCATCAGCAACCTAGAACTGCAGTGGCAGACTATGCTGTGTTAACAGCTTCTCACTGGTAGGTTACTACCTAGAAAAACAGGACACAAGCAGATTGTCTTTGGACTTAAGTTCTGAAATAGTTCACTGAGGACTGCTGTGGACAGTCAGGCACAAGCTGGAACAGCCCTAAGGTTGAGCCCTAATGCCTGAAGATGCATAATGCTGGGGTGCATAATGGTATTACATAGTCACAGAGGTTCTCCTTATCCTCAGATTCTGTGCCCGTATGGTGTGTTTTGGCTTTATTACTAAAACAGCATTTTAGCTGTTGTTGAGCAGTTCTTGAATAGTGCTGAAGGTTGTTTTTTTTTTTTTTTTTTTTAAAGTTTTTTCCCACACTGCCTTCCCCAGTGAGTTGGCTAGGGGATGGGCAAGAGGTTGGGAAGGGACACAGCTGGGGCAGATGACCCCAACTGACCAAAGAGATATATCAGACCATATAATGTCATGTTAAACACTCAAAGCTGGGGGAAAGGAGGAGGAAGAGAGAATATTTGGAGTTACGGTTTGATGAAACCCTTCTTTCCAGAAGTGGCTAAACATCTGCTTGCCAGTAGGAAGTAGTGAATGAATTATTTAATTGTTTTGCTCACATGTGCAGCTTTGCTTCACCTGTTAAACTGTCTCTATCTCAACCCGTGAGTTTCCTTACTTTTGTGTTTCTGATTCTCTCTTCCATCCGACTGGGGGCATGGTGTGAGAAAGTACCTGGGTGGGGGCTTGTCTGATGTCTGGGATCAATCATCACACAACTTCAGCTGAATTTCTGAAGACACCATGAAGTTTTGAATGAGAAACAAAACAACATGAAGCCAAACTATGTGAATTCAGTATCATCTCTTCTCTAGGTAATACAGTCTTGAGATACAGTCTTGAGATATAGTCTGGAGATAAGCTTGACCCATTCTCAGAGAGTTGGGAAACACACCAACTCCTTGATTTTTTATATTTGTATTTGAACACTTCAAGTGAGACTTGGGGCATGTTCCTGTTGTTTGTAATCAATCTGCAAGATCTGACCAGAGATTAATTCAGTCAAGATTTGTACCTTAAATATCTATAGTGCCTGTTTTATGTGGCCTAAATCATGTAACTAAAACAGAAGCAATTTTAAACAATGGATTTTGCCAAGTTTATTGGCTTACACTTACCACTCCTTTGGAACATTTTTTTACTGAAAAGGCAGAATTGTGCCTTATTAACTCAGGCTTGATTTTAGAGAGCTGTCTGGAAGTACTACCGCATGAGGAGTTTGTCTTTGATGACAACTTGAGGAAGAAGATGAGCCATATGGAGCCACATGAAAGGTGAAGAGGGCTTTCTGTGAGCTGGTGAGCATTGAAAGGGTTAGCCAGAAGCCCTGAATGTTTATGTCACTGCCCTGTCAATTTTTCATGCTACCAATTAGGAATCTCTTTCTGTGGCTCAAACCTATCTGTAGTGGAAATAAGAGCATGGCTGTAAATATTTTTTCTCCTTCCCCTTTTGGATTATCAGTGAGCTAAGAGTTGGGAACACAAAGGAAAAGGTTTCTAATGGAGCAGCAAACAGAGCTCTTTAAACTCCTTTGAAAGCCCCATCATATGTTTGTGTATATACAGTCACTATAAAATAACATAGTATAAAATTGGTAACTTTGGAAACAAAGGAGATTTAACCAACCTCATAGCCTTTTATGAGGACATATCTAGGTGGACAGATGATGGCAAAGCAGTGCATATGGTCTATCATGACTTCAGTAAAGCATTTGACAGAGTCTCCCACAGCATTCTTGCTGCTACTCTGAGCAAGTATGGTCTGGACGATGGGGTAGTGAGGTCGAGTGTTAGCTGGCTGAAGGAAAGAAGCCAGAGAGTTGTGGTCGATGCGGCAAAATCTAGTTAGAGGGCCTGTGTCTAGTGGAGTGCCTCAAGGGTCAGTATAGGGACCAGAACTATTCAATACATTCATCAATGACTTGGATGAGGGAATAGAGTGCACTATCAGCAAGTTTGCTGATGACACGAAGCTGGGAGGAGTGGCTGACATGCCAGAAGGCTGTGCTGCCATCCAGCAAGACCTGGACAGACTGGAGAGTTGGACGGGGAAAAATTTAATGAAATAGAACAAGGGCAAGTGCAGAGTCTTGCATCTGGGCAGGAACAATCCCAGGTACCAGCATAAGTTGGGGAACAACCTGTTAGAGAGCAGTGTAGGGAAAGGGACCTGGGGGTCCTCGTGGACAGCAGGATGACCATGAGCCAGCACTGTGCCCTTGTGGGCAAGAAGGCCAATGGCATCCTGGGGTGTATTAGAAGGGGTGTGGTTAGTAGGTCAAGAGAAGTTCTCCTCCCTCTCTACTCTGCCCTGGTGAGATCACATCTGGAATATTGTGTCCCATTCTGGGCCCCTCAGTTCAAGAAGGACAGGGAACTGCTGGAGAGAGTCCAGCACAG
Organism: Columba livia; assembly: GCF_036013475.1. NCBI lineage: Eukaryota > Metazoa > Chordata > Aves > Columbiformes > Columbidae > Columba > Columba livia. The sequence continues at coordinate 63,144,090 of NC_088603.1, read as the reverse complement.
AGCCGCAAAGATGATGGAGTGGAACATCTCCCTTATGTGGAAAGGCTGAGGAAGCTGGGTCTCTTTAACTTGGAGAAGAGGAGACTGAGGGGTGACCTCATTAATGTTTATAAATATATAAAGGGTGAGTGTCACGAGGATGGAGACAGGCTCTTCTTGGTGACAACAAATGATAGGACAAGGGGCAATGGGTACAAACTGAAACGCAAGAGGTTACACTTAAATTTGGTAAGAAACTTCTTTGCAATGAGGGTGACAGAACACTGGAACATGCTGCCCAGGGGGGTTGTGGAGTCTCCTTCTCTAGAGACATTCAAAACCCACCTGGACACCTTCCTGTGTAACTTCATCTAGGTGTTCCTGCTCCAGCAGGGCGATTGGACTAGATGATCTTTCGAGGTCCCTTCCAATCCCTAACATTCTGTGATTCTGTGAGATTTAGGCAAAGCCATTATCACTGAAACACCAATTCTTTTGTTGTTGTTGCTGTTGTTGCTGTTGTTGCTGTTGTTGCTGTTGTTGCTGTTGTTGCTGTTGTTGTTTTGTTTGTTTGTTTGTTTGTTTGTTTTTCAAGAAAAACATAAAACACAGAAGTAAATTTATGTGCATGCTTTGACACAAAGCAAGTGCATTTCAAATGCTGTTGCTCCAATCCTGTCTCAGCTGGACCCTGTGGTGCATATGGCCCTCCACCAGAATGCCTCACAACCCTGCACAATGTTTTATCTTTACAAAGAGATTATATTGTAATCGCAAAATATGCTTACAGACCATCTTGGCAAAACAAACATAACCCCTGGTGGTATGTAACATTGCCCAGTGTTAGGGGACTGTGATAAAGGAATATATATACTGCATATTTTCTTGCTGACCACATCATAACATTTACCAAGTACATCTGGCTTCTGTCAAATCTTGGAAAACAACAGCCCAGAAGGTTGCCTGTGATTGCAACAAGGACCATGAAAACCAGTTTTGGGGAAAGTTAAGAGAAGAACAGCAGGTCGATTTCCATGTTTTCAGCAGGAAGCCGCTAGCTGGTAATCACCCTGATAATTCAGTTAGTTTTTTGCTAACGCTTTCAAGAATACAAGTGCAAGCAAGAATTCTCAGTGTACTCAGGACTGCCACTGTTGTCATGACTTAGGCAGCAGTGGCACTTGCCCACCTGTCTACCTTGTCTTCCAGATGTTCTCTATATCTGAAGGGCTAGTAGAGAAAAATGGCTGGGATAAACAGAAATTGGCTAGCAATACCAAACCTTTCATCAGTCTTAGCAATTTCTATTCAAACTGGAAACCAACTGGCTCCTTGTTGAGAAAGTTTAAAGAATGCAGGCAAGCAGTTATAAGCTGAAGAGAAAAATCAGTGGGTAATGTTTCATTGAGCAGCTCTCTGGAGCTCTGCCCTTCACTAACACCTATAATTATCAGGGTGTATTTTGCTGCTGGAATGTCAGGTGTCATTGGCAGAACCTGAACCTGTGAATATACTGAAGAGTTCTCCCTGCATTTTGATTTCTTCCACCTGATCTACTCTGCTGTGTTATTATTTAATGGATTTTTTATTCTTCACTACTTAGAAAAACACATGGAACAAGTTAAATCCTGTGTAGCTCTGTAAAGGTGTATCATTTAATACTATTTCGAAGTAGTATTGAAGGTATTTGAGGAGCATTAACATTTTCAGAGAATGCTGTCTAATATACCTTACCCTGGTTAAAACAAATGCATGTAGGAAATATAGAGAGTTTTAGCACATTGGGTGATACAAGGGGAACTTAATTTAGCTGTTTTCTGATGAGGAGAAGCTGTGCTGGGCAACAGAATGGAGACTGTGATGAAAATAACTCAAAATGTTGGAGGAAATTATTATAAGTCAGAGTGATTTCTGTCCTCTTCCTAGAAGTCAAAGTCATCTGAGTTTTTTATGCTCAATTCATAGTTAGCAAGAGGATACCATTTAGCTACTCTTTTCTGTTTTCATTTAATTTTCCTAGGAGAGGCATAGTTGCGGTATTGCTATTCTACTCACAACAGACATAGCCAGTGAACTAGCCAGAAATGGAAGTATATAGCTGCTCCAGCAGAGTACAGAGTGGGAGGGCCAATTAGCTCAAATGTTGTATCATGCTAAGACATCCATCAGCACATGTTTAATGACCTGGCAGTGACAGCATCCCAGCCCAAGTAGAATTAGTCTCAACACTTCTAATGCTGTATTGCAAATATTGGTTATAGGGAGCTTACACATTTGCAGAATTTGCAGTAGTGCAAAGTGTCTCCTATGATCTGGTCAGTATATTGTAGTCCAGAAACAATGGAAAAAAATCCTTCAAAACACATAGAATTTGCTGGTATCAAGCTTTATGAGAACCTGAAGTTTGATCCAAATCTTTTCAAAATACCAACAACATTCTCAGATTCCTATTCCTCTGTCCTTCATATATTGCTCCAGCAAATTCTACCTTGGGTGTCTTCTTATTGTGGTGTTTTCTAGTGGTGGAATATCCAATACATCTTTGTTGTCTCACTTCTAACCCTTCTGGCACTGTGATACACTGGCTTTCTCTCTAGCATATTGTAGTGGAACTTACACCAGGAACTTAAACTTCTTTAACCATCTCACAGATTCCTCTGCAAGCCCTCTTCAGTTCCGAAAAAGAGCATAAATGTACTGGGACAGTTTTAAATGCTGTAACAAACCATGCAAACCAAAGAATTCCAGGTGGCTCTGAGGGTAGTGCTTTCACTGATGAAGCAGGTCTTTCGAACTCAAACTCCTTTTGCATACTCCAGGAGAAAGCCCAAAACCCAACACCAGCTGGCGTGTTGTGCTTGCCCTTTAAACACTCCCTGCTCAGATCTATTGGAGCTGGTAGGTCAGTCTGGCAAATGACAAGACCAGATAAGAGTAACAAGAAAACTCAAACATCCCACTGTGATGCTGGAACATTTCAGAGTCTTTTAAGATTGAACACTTTGAACTTATTTCCTCTTCCCTCCCCCAGGTCTGTCAGATGCAGACAGTCCTCTCCCACCTGGCATGTTCCTGTCTTAGCAAGAAGTGGGTTAAAGAAGCTGATGACCATTATTTTGGACTGCGAGGATGCCTCTGTGCCCATTCCAGTTCTGTTCTTACCTCCTTTCCTTGGACTGCCAACACGGGTGAGAGTTCATACCATGTATGAGCCAGGTTCTTAGAGAGCCGTGGTGAAGCAATACTAGAACAGCTGCTTCTCACTGAGTTTCCAGCCCACAGGTGCCCTTGGTGTCCATGTAAAAGGCTCCAGCTGTCCAAGTCACCACCCTCTTCTACTTTACTTATTTTTCCAAGTGACAGATACAGCTTTCTGCTCTGGGTTGGGATATATCCAACTATATGCCATCTTTTTGCATTTTTCAAAGCATTAACATGGAAGATCAATGAGATAATTCATTTGCATAATAAATGTAGCACTTTTTAATGAAAAACTTACAGGGCATACACAATAACCTGTTTCTAAAATGAAATAACTCTTTTCTTTTAAATTCCCTTTCCTAGCCAAGGCATAACAGGGGTTAGTGCATAGTATAGCCTAATTGCCTACATAATTTCATTTTAAGAAACAAAGCACTTTAAAAAAAATTATAGGGTTATATAAAAGCATGTGAAACCACTAAGTCAGGTCTGTTTTTCAGCTTCATGCAATAGTGACAGTGGTGTACATGTGGTGTGAACTGTAAACATTTTCTTGGGGAAAAAATGTGTCATAGATTTCTGTTTGGGTACCTGCCTGCATGCTGATGATATATTCTCTTGTCCTATTGTGATTTTTGCTTTCAATTTTTTTTTGCCTCTCTTTCTTCTGCAAGAGAAATTGTTTTGTCCTCCTAGCCCCACTCAGTAAGAAGAGTCCCTCCCCTTCCCTGGCTTGGTGTCTCTCATCCTTGAACCCATGTTGAGCCAATCATTTTTCTGGCAGCAAAGAGATTAAGATTGCTCCTTCAGTGCTTCTCTTGGGTCACATGCCAGAACAGCTGAGGGAGCACTGTGTATGTTGCTTCACTGGGATCCTCTCTCAAATCCTTGGTGTCAGTAGTGCTAGGCTACAAGGCCAGCCCATAAAAGAAGTTTTACTACTGGCTGAACAGTAATGTCTTTTTTTTTTTTTTTTCCTTTTCACTTCTTGTTTTGCTGTCCCTCAAAATAAACAACAGGAGGGGAAAAAATAGACAGCAGGAGGCAAAAATACGATGAGAGCTGCTGTTGCTGAGCTGTAACCCTACTAGCATTACTCTGTGTCAAAAACATGTATCAGCCACTAAGGTTGACTGATGGCAGGTTTAATGTGATGAGACTGTGATGACTTTGGACCCGCTATAAAATGCACAAAACAGAAGTCATGGTGGATATATAACCTTTTCATTGTTAAAAGAGAGCATTTCCTCAGCAGGCAAGACACCTGGGTGCAAAACAGATCACGAAGACCTAGATTTAGCTTCAAGATCTTAGCTCTTACAATACTCCTCTCCAGACAGTACAGAAATAGATTTATTACATATATTTGCCCAACATGTTAGGGTGCTCTCCCTTAATTTAAAGCACAGCCAATCCCTGATAGCATCTATTACTGGAACAAAACAAAATGATATTATCCACTCCAGCTCTTTTCCCAGCTGCTGGGTACATAAGGTGGATTAAGAGGGGGAAGGGCAATTCTGAAAAATTGTGGTACAATAGCAAGCCTGTGATCTCACTTGTTTGAATCTTGTCAGTTTGTAACATCACTGGTGCTTTTTCTTTTTTCTTTCTTTCTTTTTTTCTTCTTTTTTTTTTTTTTTTTTTTTTTTAAATATGCTAAACCAACAAGGAAAAAATCTTACCACAGCACCTATTGTAATTTTTTTTACCCATCACAACATATAGATTCAAAAGTTGTAGGGCTGAGAAACAGCTAACTCTGGAATCTAGAAGTTTCTCAGAGTTACGCTTAATGTAAGATTAAGGAAAAAAAACAAAACACAGAAAATACGTTTATCATAACACATTGCACAGTGAGAGGTAGATCTCACATAATATAAAATCAATCCACCTAAATCTCTTTGTAGTGTGAGCTTTTTCTGAGATGAGCAACAAAGCTTTAGTGTGAGATACACTGAACTTGCTCTCTGTGTGTATACGTGCATGCAATGAATAACCTGCCTGCCTCAGGTGTCATGCTCAGAATAGCTAGCTCCCTAATGTGTGCATACTTTACCTAAATCCATTTTTAAAAGTTGCTGGTTTTCATGTATATTATTAAAATTGTCGTTTGTAATACCAGAGCAAATTTCTTGTTCTCGTGGTGAGGCTGCAGCTTGCTGTGCTGCAAATGTCACCAGCGAGCCGTTTGTTAGGGCTGCACTGCATGCCAGTTAATCTGTTTACTTATGCAATGGTGGAAATGTGACCTGGCTATTGTGGTTATTAACAGAGTCAAATATCCTCACATTAACTAGTGAGCTGGGCAATCAGGCTGGATTATTGTTACATTCAATTTAAATTACAGTGGGATGACAGGTCCCGAGGTATTTAGTAACGGATTTCACAGCACAGATATGCTTCATGTGTAATGAATAAACTCTGGAGAGCAACAAAAGGAAAAAAATAAAATAAAAAGGTATTTTATGATCATTGTGAAAAATTTATGGAGTGTAGCTGGCATGAAATTCTATAAAATGAACTGGCTCCAACCAGTCCAACTACAAAGCACACACTTTTCTTCCTGCTGCTTATGAATTATTATTACCGAGTGCTCCTATGTTTACTCATTAGCATTGAACCCTTCACAAAACTGTGATTCAAAATTGAATTCTTCTTAGTTGAAAATACCCGTAGTATGCTGGGAGAAAAAATGAAAGGAGAAAATGGCAACAGCACCACAATAGGCCAGTTAGCTCTGTGATAGTCAGAGGGGGTGGCTGCTCTGAACTTGAATGTTATTCAGAATTCGCAGCCGGACTATACGAAGGAAAAAGCAGGCTTCTTTTAAGTTGTTCTTCACACTGACATACATATAATTTAAATATTTAGCCACTGGTGTGCTGCTGCAGTAGTTAGCCCACTAGCACCACAGTGTATTAATCCTGTTCTGTGTACAACTTGCTGACTTTGACCTGTTTTATGCTCTGTAATTGAATAGCACATAGTACTTTGCTTGGGAAAAAAAACCCAACAAAACAAAACTAAACCCTAAACAAAACATACTATGATCTCAACACACATTGGTTTCAATTAACTTTTAACCATTTGATTGCACTAATTTTAGGCTGTTAGTTAGCTATTGGAGAGCAGGCTGTATTGATTTTGAACAGAATAAGCTGAAGAACAAAACAAAGCATGTGAAGATTGAATTTTCACAAAATAATCACCTCCCTTCTTTCCATTTGTTTCATTGCTTACCTGCAAATATTTTTGCAGAGGCTGTTTCAATACTTATTTTAATAACAAAAAAGTCTGAATGATTTCAAGCAATAAAAACCACAAGAATTTCACCCAGTGTGCTTTAGCATTTATTGAAGCTTAAGAGAGTGATGCTATGGTACAGAAGCTTATATTAAAAGGTACGCAAAGCTCTAAGTAACAGTAGTCAGTGCTGAAAAGTTTCTGTTTGACAAGGTGTTTTTGCACTGCTTGGTGGACCCTGACTAGGGAAGAACTACCAGATCCTCACATGGGAAGCTTGTTTTTGTGATCTTGCATGTACCAATCATCTAAAATGGAGAACTGTTTGTTTGCAGTCTGATGTAAAGCCTTTAAAATCAGGGACCATTTCACAAAAGGGAACCAGAGAAGAGAGTGACATCTGTGCTGTGGCTTTCAAAGGAAACTCATCCTTGTATGAGCATACACTAGTAAAAGAAAAATATCGCATTTTAGGCTCCTACCTTTAATCTCAAGATGCAGAGTTCTGTTCCACCCTGGTCAGCATCACTAAAATCCTCCAAATCCAGATCTTTTTGAGCATCACTGTGAACTCACCTTTGCACCTCCTGGGTGCTTCTTCACTGCAAGTAGTCACTGCTGAAGACTCTATCCAGGTGTGAGATTTAAAAAACAGAACAATGAGGAGAATAGGTGTACACTCAAGCTGGTCTACACTGATGATTCAGAAGAAGTTATTCCCTTCAGTAAACATATGAGAACTGGTACATTTAGCATATAATAATACAATCCCTTATTCTGCAATACATTTGTAAATTATTTGTCTTAAAGATTTTCAGGGAGAATACCTTAAACTCTGTAATGCATAATTATTGACCGTGTAGCCCAGTGATTTCTGTTCTGAGCTCCCACTAAACTGCAGAGGAACTGCAAGCGCTACAAACGTCTATTATGCTGTAATTTCCTTTGCACGTCCCTTTTGAAAAATGCACCTTTCTCCTCCGTCAATGGACTATCAATGCCTAAATCAAGAGAAGGATTTTGCCAGACGTGCTCTTTTGCTACAATCGTGCAGCTCCCCATCTGGCAAGATGCAGCTGTTGAGCTTTCTGCTACTGAGTCCTGTATAAAACTCAACACCTGCTAAAGGGTTTTCACATGGAGAAATGCATATTTTAAAAACATTTATTCAGAAGTAGTCAGCATGCTGTGGACCACTGAAATTTTACACTTCATCAGCCTTAGTGTTGTAGTTACTGCTGAATTTCCCAGGTGATGGCATTTTCCTAAAAGATGTTGATATGCCACCCTCTCCTCTTTAACCAGTTTGTCACAGCACACTGACTAGTCTGAGGAGAGAACAGAGTGAATCTTTGCCACATAAAGCTATGTCCAGCATCCAGCCCAGCTTGTTTATGCAGACAGTGGTAAGAATGGGTCATTTTGCCATTTCACCCTTAGGCAGTCACCCTTGCTGGAGACTTTTAACATCCTCCCTTCCTATAACTGTCACATGAGATGAAGTGGGAGGATACAGGACAATATGGCTTGATGTTCTCCTACCAATCAATAGCCTCAAAAGTATGTGCAAAAGTCATCTGACAGAGAGTCACTGCTGTGTAGGAGGCATGGATAGAGTGCCAAATAGCAGATGCTTATTGAAGATTCTAATGATTTTAGCTGGAGAATGGATCCCCAGGTCCTTTAGTTCCACAGACTCTTCTTTTAGAAAATAGCAATAAATAAATCTTATACTTTCCCTCTGTTTGAACTTTTAGGGCTTTTCTGCCTCCTTGTGACATAAAATTATACGGTTCCATTATGCAAAACAAGAACATTATGCATTATCTGGCCTCCTGTGTCCTGGACATACTCGCTCAACCCAGAACTATCCTGTCACATAAGTAAAGTAAGTAACCTCATGTGACCAAAGCATTAATACTTTATCCATTTGAGCTGGCTGTGTATCACGTCTACTGCCTATAGAAGACAATATAAAGAGGTTTGTGTAAGAGACAGGAAACCTGTGAGCATGATCTATTAATACTCTAAACTAAACTATGCACAAAACATGCATGATGGGGAAATATGTTTGTGCTCCCTATTTTAAATTACTTCTCTGCAGTAAATTGCAACAATCTTCAAAAAGGGAGATACATGGTCCACAGCAGTCTCCTCATTTAGAGCCCAATGCCTCACTTGGTTGACTGAGATAGTTGCTGAGGTTGCATAAAGATACATGGTTAAAGAAAATTATGGAAGTAAATTTTCAGTGAAAACATAATCTTTTCAGTCTTGCTGTAAATTCTGTACAGATTATAAATCAGTATTAGTTACACGCATTAAAACACCAGCTCCCCAGTTGGGAACACAATGCCCTCCCCTTTGCACATTCTAAAGGACATGGCACTATGTAGAGAGAGCAATAATTTCCTAAAGGTTCATGAGCAAGGTAATTTGACATACCTGGTGCTGCCCAAGTTTAAGTTCCTATAAATAAAAGGGAGTTTGTCTACACTGCTGTGTGCGTGGTGCCGAGGCACTTGGAAGAGTCAGATGCTGTGGGCATCTAGCTCATATGCTCTGAAGCATCACATTTCACTGGGATGCTTGGGAACAGAAAAGTTTGCAGATGTTGTACAGTATTTGGAAAGAGCCTAGAGTCACTGCAAACATTTGAGAAGGTGACAGTAATGTCTTTAAAAGGCTGCTTGTCTTAGCAAGGTTATTTCTTATCATTTATATAGTAAAACAATTCTTTGCATGTCAGCAGAATTGACTGTTGGATGAAGACTGACTTTGAGGACTGCTTTGGTTTAGATTAGATCCAATCCAATCCATGGGAGGAGGAGAGGGGGTTGGGGAGGGGAAATTGCACCAGGTTGCTCAATTAATCCCGATGCTTTGCTCATTATACCTTGAACTTCCTCAGAAGACAGGAACAAACTAGCTTGCTCAGAGTAAAATGAGTGTAACACCAACGAAAAGCAAAAAGGGGTGGGGGTGGAATTATTTAGAGTGGTGAGCCTGTATCTGAACAAACAAAAATGTAAAGCAAAATCTTCTTAGGAATGTGTGGACTGTGAAAAGTAGGCACACAAACAGCTGCACATTTACACATGTAGAGAGATACACATTATGACCTTGCCTAAATGCAGTGGAGGATGAAGCAAAACATTTTACAGTCGCTTTTTGCCCTCAGAAACAGTCAAATGAGGCAATACTCAGAGAGTGTGTTTCCATGGTACAGCCTCTGCAGCTCAAGTGGCTATGCAAATTCTCCTAATAAAAAAAGAATGGGACTGCTGGACAGCCAAAGCTATCCTTTCCTCTACTTACCTGAGAGAGAGAGTCTTCTGTGGGAAGCCTGCTTCAAACCACCCAAAGATACCACAGAAGCTAGGAACTGGCTGACACAAAGCCTCAAATATCAGCAAAGATTTAGGTGATCCACTCTTCAGGGCCAGAAGTTTGATTTGGGGATGATGAGTGATTTTCTCTTAAAAAAAAGAGATGGGAGATAACTGCAGAAGGAAGATTCATGGAGTTCACATGCACCTGCATGAGTAATTTCCATATATGAAACCATCTGATCAACATCATCAACAAGCAAAGCCCAGAACGCTTTTTTTCTGACTTACAGTGTTAGTGAAAGGACAATTCTGAGCTGGAGAGCCAACATCAGCCTAGCTAGAACTGTACTCTTCCAGGAGATTGATGTCAAATGTACAGAGATGACAGGGGATACTGGTACCTGGGCTGCCTCCAATGAAACATCCCTGTGGTTTCTCAAATCAGCTAACTGAATGAGCACTGCAGTGAAGGATTCTGCAGTGTGTGATCATATCCACTTCACAAAAGTCATAGTTGTGACATGATACTTCCAAGAACAAAAGGACAGGGAAAGAAGAAGCACACATTGCCCTTAACCTAAAAACAGACAGTCCAGATTAGGCATGAAGCAGATTACGAAGTACCGTGCTCCCGATGCTGCATGTGTCTTACTGTCTATATGTGTAGCAGACTAGCAGTGGCAAGAGATAGCAGCCCAGCATCAGAACAACCTGGGGATAAAAAAAACGGAAGGAAACCCTCTAGTGCATATACCTAATCTCAAAATAAATCTTACAGAGGAATTATTTTCAAATAAATACAATAATTATCCTGACACCTCACCTTGCACTTTCATCCTAACAATGCACACCTAGAGGGCTGTTTGAAACCATGCAGCTTCAGACTACATTGTTCCCTTCATGGCAATTCACAATGAGAAGTTATGGATATCTCACCAGCAGGTTTAAAATGTGTATTTCAGGATCAAAAATATCAGCAGATTTAGGAGGATTTGAAATCTCTTAGTTCCTGAAATTCTTCTCTGCTGATTGTTGTCAAAGAACTAACAAATATGGCAGATGAAACACAACCTTCTCTGTTGCAGTGTCCTCCTCTGTGCGATATGCCTTGCACTTACATAGAAGAATTAAAATAACTACTGTAATGAGATTTCTTGGTCAACAAATGAGGACAATAGGATTTTCTGTGTGTGACGCCTTCCAGCCATTTCCTTCTCTGGGGCGATGTGGTTTTCAGATAGGCATATGTCAGCCAGCAGCACAGCAACAGGGACAGAAAAGGATCCCCCTTCACACAGACTGGCTGCCTGTGTGTGAATCCTATATACTGTCTCTACAGTCTGGAATTTTTTTGCTCTCAGTTTTTGTCAGCTTGCTTTTTTTATTACACATTTCCTCAAGAACACAGTATTAGCAATGTATTAGTAAAATATTGGTATAATAGAGCTGATTTCATCACTGGGGCCAGATGCCACCCATTTGGCTCTGTGAATTTTCCCATGGAGACTGCACAAAAGCTTTCTTGCTGCCATTTTATTTGAAAAACAAAGCCACTGGAAAACTTCACACCTGGAGCAACAGGAAAATAACAAGTCATGATCATTCCTCTTCAAGGCTGGCAATTATTTTCAGTTCTCTTAAAATTTTTGAATAAGGTTCTCTAAAAATATTTGTGTCACTGTGAATTCAGCAGGATCAATTTCGATCATACCCTGGTGTAAATCCATTGACTTGAGTGGAGTCGGTCCTGATTTACGGTGAGGAGAGCCAGTACAAGCATCTCATTCTTCCTCAGAGTGTGGAACCAGGAATTTTCCTCTATCTGCCCCAGGTTTAGTTGATTTCACTGTTTTCACAATGAAGTAGCTTTTAAAATTATGAATAGTGTCTCTTCCTGCACTAACCCACCTTTCATTTCCACTGTGAGTAGCACATAATTTGATAGAAACCCACAAAGTGGGCTTTGTAGGAGAGCTCATTCCCCCTCCTCCCCAGCTGCAGAGGTAACCCTGCACTCCAGGTACACCTGAAATACCTCTTCATTAACAAAGATCACACACCAATGGCTGCTGAGGGACACATTCTGTTCAGATGCTTAAGTGCAACAGATACACAGGGACAGTTCTCTGTATTGCGGGTCAGCTCTGGCCTCAGTATAGACATCTATACTACAAAACTTCCTGCCTACAAATGTTTTCGAAACCAGCATACTGCACGTGGAATTAGGTTTTTTTTCTGTCTTTAGGAATGGGGAAAAAAAGGGTGCTATGCTGTTGGGATTTATAAAACTTGTGTATGACTATTGAACATCCTTTTTCTGTCTTTCAATCTTCCACTTACACAGAGTTGATTTTTTTTATACGCTTACTCAAAACTTAGCTCTACACTATGCTCTACACTATTGTTTTTATGTTTATATATTGCTACAGTGAGTTTCATTGTACTATCTGATGCTGCTGAAGACAAAATTTCTTCTTCCTCAAAAGCTTAGGATATTTCATCTTCTCTGGCCTTTATTTATTTTTCCATCCCCTAAGGTTTTTTAAATCTTTTCTTCATGCCTAGCTCCTTTTCCTACCATTACAAGAGCGCCATCAACATGACCATAGCATGAGAGCTTGGTAGGAATTCTGAAGAAGTTTTGACATGAGTCAAAATTAATTTGTCTAGCCTCACTTCCAGTATTATTTAAATATATTGAATGAACAATGCCTTTTGCTGTTAATAGATGAATGATCACCTTAGGAAACTGCTCTTTTACAAACAGAGAAGAACACTTTCCCTGAAGTTGCTTTGCCATTTTAAAAAAGTGATATTTAACATTGCTACAAGCAATTTGTAGCTTAAAAGAACTGATTAGCACAGTTGTTGCCCATCACAGTATGCTACACTCCCAGGATTGAAACATTAGCCAAGTGCTATTCTATAACCATTAAACTGCCTTTGGTTTCAATCAGTTTTCTAACACAGCCTGATTAACAAAGTTCTGTTTGCCCATCTGGGATAAGGTGACTGACCAGATGTTCTGATTTTAAAAGATCTGTTGGTCTCCCAGTGATTTCCACTGGGACATTGAATTGCCCCAGATTTTCCTGCTGAGAGCTTGAGGAGCACAAAAGTTGCTTGCAAGGTAAAGCCCCTCCAGCCACTAAGGAGTTTGGAAAGAAGGATTAAGGGAGGATTCCCCTCCAAGAATCGAAGATTCATCCAATGTGGCTCAGATTAATACATGAGTTATTATATATAACTGTGCTAGTGTCCTTTGCTGGAGAGAAGCTGAAAAAAAAAAGAAGAGAAAAGAAAAAATCCCAACTCTGCAGCCTAGAGCAACTTAAGGAAAACAGGCTGCTTTTCCCTGCTGTAGGTCTATTGCTCATACTACATGCAGAACGCTGAGGAATTCTTAATATACTTTGCTCTGTGGTGGTTTCTGTGTCTGTGTGTGCATAAGGGGCAAGGGAGGAGGGCAAGGGGGAATGAAAAAGAGAGGGAGAAAAAAAAGAGAGAGGAAATCCTCTTTGTCCTGTGAAGTGCATCACACAGACCTCCTGTGTTGTAATGTAAAACTGCCAGGGTGGCTAGAATGACCATATGCTGTGAATGTGAGTGTTGTGCCTGTTAAAATGTAAATTCCCTCTGTATCAGAATAAAAGAATATCTGTTTAATATGGAATGAAGGCAGTTTGGCAGGATATGCCCTACTTCAGGTAAACCAGAATAAACAGTAACATGGATTAAAAGGAGCCCCTTATTCTGCACCTGTCATATCCACCTCCTTTGCCACAAAGGCCTCACAATTTTATTTACCTGTAGAGCTGTTGTAATATTTTGCTTTCTAAAGAGATTTTTAAGCCACCTGCCATACCTTTGGAATTTCTTTAACAAGAAAACACTTCAGGCTCAAGTGCAGGAGCCCATTGTTCTGCTCCACAGCATGGAAAAGAAGACGAATCCAGAAGCACAGGATCCAAACAGAAATTATTATTGATTTAATCACATAATCAGCAGCAAACACTTCAGGCTAAGATAGCAAATCCATAACAGCCTGCCCACATAACCACCCTTACAAATTTACCAGCAAACCACTGCGCACACTTAGCAAACAAGAAGAGCAAGGGTCACCTTCACTTGGCGGCAAAATATTGACATTCCTAAAGCTTAAATATGTTTTGAGTTAAGTGTTATCAATCAGTGATAAGAGTTGAATGTCTGTTAAACATAACTACATTGGCAGAAGGATTATAGAATGCTTTCTTGCCATAATCTAGAAACATCTTTCAGACAAAACTCTGCTGGAAATCAATTGTGCACAAGGAGCTGCCTGCTGAGACCCATTCAGTGTCATACAAAAGAAGAGAGAGTCTCCCTGTGATCTTTAACCATAACCGGTTATCTAATGAGACCAGGGCTTTAATTTCTTTTCACATCAAACATCGAATCAATGCTCTGGATTCAACAATGTGTGTAAACAGGCCGTGAAGCCATCTCTTCAGATGGCAGCCAATTCAGCCTCCCAAGCCCCCAGGCATATTTTCTTCGGTGAATCCCCCTTTAGTTCCAGGTAACTGCTCCCGTCATGTTGCTGCTGTTTCCTTCCCTGCGGATGACAAGGCGTGCTCACTGTTGTCAGACACCTTTCACCGACAGTGTAAAACTTGGGGAACTGATTCTTGTAGGAACACTGGAAAAAGTATTTTCAGGCTTCTTTTCTAATCACTTTAGCAATCCTGTCTCTGCTTTAACAACTCCTACAGGTAAAGAGGTAAAGGGTGCTACAGTCCATCTCCCCTTCATACCTCATGTCAAAGGACTGGGTGCTGCTTTCACTCAGACCAATACAAAACTGAAGTAACATCTTTGTAGTTTACTTTAGACTTAAAATGGCATAACAGGTGACAACCTGGTGCAAAGAGTATAGAGTGAATGTCGGCTGGGAAAGCCTAGTGACATTCCAGAGAGGATTAAAATGAGGTTCAGCTAACCAATTCGTTCAGCCCTTGTGTGCTTTTTGTTTGTAAAGAGTGCATTTTATAGAATCAGTGTTTATAGTATGAAAACAGGTCCTCTGGCAGCCTGATTTAAAGAAAGAAAAGGATTTTCCCTAAATTTTATGCTGATGCTACCCTGTGTCCTTTCTGAGAGAAGTGTTGATGGCCCTGTTGCATGGATTTGATAAGTAGGGATCCAGTATCTCAGTTTCTCTACTGTGTTAGGTTGCCCACAGGCTCTGCCTGCCCTCTTTCCCAGACTTGCTGCTGCAGGACTTGTTGACATATCTATCGTCGCTAGCTCAAAACACTCCTATCATGGAAACTTAGACACCATGTCTTCAGCCATCAGTGGTCCACTTGGATCCAAACTGGCTCAGCTATGACTCAGGGAGATGCACCTGCCACTTAGAACCACATACAAGCTCACCTGCCTTTGTATTTTCATACAATATGCTTCCAGTATCACATAATATAAAAACATTCATAAAATAAAACAAAAGAATATAGTAACAAAATATTTGATTGAATACCTAGAAGTCTACCTGGGAAGGTAGAGACTGAAAATATCTGTAGATAACAAAACTATATTGGGATTAATAATGTTTTAGCTACCTCATCAAAACCTGTCTTACAAGCTCCAAAGTGGATCAAGTTTATGGAAAGTTTAGCACTTAAAATAGTGACACCCTTCAGACAGACTGCTACTGTATTGAGTTGCTTGGAACCCTTCTGGGCTCTGATTGCTGAAACTGATTTGAGAGTTCAGATTTTTCAGCTGTTACTGGAAAACACGAGCCAGTGAGTAAAAATTAAAGGAGAGATGAAATCAGTTTCGTCCCTGCACTTTCCCTTAAGCCCCATGGCTTTTCTGCCCAGTCAAGTCTGCTTCAGCTACACTGATGCTGCAGAACAGGGTAGGAGAGGAAGCCAAGCTGTCCAACACTGAACTTTTTCGACTAAGGAGGAGCTGAGAAGCAGTAATAACAGTATTGTCCCTCTTCATTGCGAGCAACGGCATGAACAGAGAATCTGTGGCTGCTAGACCTGAATCCCAGTGGGGTGGAACCTCAGAGGCAGTGAGGGAAAGGAGTGAGTCAAGTGGAGGATTTACAGTCATGGGAGATGGAGTCTGTATGGTTGAAGGTGGCGCAGAAGACTAAGCACAGATGCAAATGGGATCTTTGCCTCTTTTGTTAGTGCAGCACCTAGCATTACTGTGGTTAGCAGGCTGTTTCACAGCATGATTGTACAAATAGATCAACATCAGCTCACCAGTGGAGAGGTGAGCAAATGGTGGAAAGCTGAACTGACCACTAAAAAAGACACAAAAGACCAAAACAAAACTCAGACCTCCTGCATTTAGCAAATGTCTTAGAATGACTGTGGAGACACAGATATTGAAAAGCAGAAATAATTTTAGCTGAGCTGTAACAAAAACAAACCAACCAACCAAAACAACAACAAAAAAGAGAACACCTGAAAACAAATAGCTAGTATCTTCTTAAGTGGTCTTTTTTGGGGAGGGGAGACAGATTTAATATGATACCCTACTACAATTTTAGCAAGCTAGCAATGCGTGGTTTGAGATTTGTATCATATCCCTCCCATCACCAATTTTATTTCAAAATTAAACTAGACAGGGCCCTAAACAACATGATCTGACTTTGAATTTACAGCTGCTTTGGGCAGGAGATGGGACTAGAGTTGTACTAGAATTCCCCACTAACTCCTGTTGTTTTGTGATTCTATGATTTTTCCCAGCAAAAATGTTGAGTCAAAAGAGGAGGATTTAGCCTGCGGTATCGGCTACAGGGAAACAAACCTGCATTTTGTTGCAGAGCTTTAAGGGCATCATTCAGAAAAATGCTTATGAGTTAGAATGTGCTGAACTCTGAGTGTATCTACGAAGGAATAGCATTAAGCATGTAATTCAGAAGGTCTCATAGTACTTTGGCAAACTGGTGCCAAAACACATAAATATTAAGAAGATGCAATATAAGGACATTGTTATTATCAGGTGAACTTAGGAGAAGGGTTGTGGTGCCAGAAGCCTGAAAGAATAAATCAGTAAGAGGGGAGGAAAAAAAGAAGAACAAAAAATCTGGGAAACAATTAAGAACAGAGCAACAGGTTATTTTCTCTGGTCTTGTAGTTCCATGACAAATAATGATTATGTTGGAAAACTTAAAGATGTTCCCATGAGTTACTTTAGAAAAGAAGCAAAAGTCTCCTTTGTGTTGCTCTGAAATATCTTCTAATAGATTTTCACAATAAGACTGTGAAAAGGAAGCAATACAGGATATTGATACTGAGTTACAGAAATAACACTGGATATTATAACAGAGTGTTTTTCTATATATTCATTTCATTAAAAAACCTTTTTATTGATTCTCTAATTAACACCAACAACCATAAAGACAATCACAAACAAATATAGACATAAATCAAATAGATACTGTATAAACAACTGAACTTAATTTAGCTTGCCCATAGAAATCATTATGCAAGAATACTTGACATGGCACATACCCAGGAAATTGAGAATCTGAAAGATAACTATTGGAAGAGAATAATGATACTGAAAAAGAAATGTTAATTCAAACACAAATATACCAAATACCCATAAACTCACATAATATGATGAAGGCTAGGCTTGATTACCTAAATATAGAGCTCTAAATACATACTCAGGCATATTAAAGAGAGTTGTGTTTTTCAGAACTGCTAATAATTTATAAACCCCTTGATAAGGGAGGATCAAAAATTAACTACACAAATACAGTACCAAAAATAACACTATATTCTCAAATAAATAGTTTCATGGAGTAAATTAACATATTTATTGAGAAGTGTACATAAAATGATATTAGTTGTTTGTCTTCCACAGGTGATTCTTTCTGCTGTAATCTGATTTCCAGTGCTTAATTATGCTATGTGGGAAATGCCTCTGAAGCAGTAAACATTAACATTTCCTTTCTTAGCACAGTAGATCTCAGCTGTTTTCCCTCAGCTGAAGCAGATAGAAGAAAACAGTGCTAAATAAAATAATAACTCGGCCTTAATGCTTTGAAATAATTTACCCTCACATTGTTGGTAAAAATCAGCATTCATTCATGCATGGAATAATCTGGCAGTGTGTTTCACTTGGGCCTTTTACCTTTAAGACTGTGTTAGTATGATATAAAATTGAATTGTATGCATTTATTTTTACCTTAAAGATATCATTACAGTTGTCCTAGCTTTCTCAAATCTTGTATTATTTATGCTGAGACCCATTGGTACAAAACCAAGAATACCAAACAGCAGGTTCTAATGTAAACTCAGTTGTAAGGGTAAAGGTTATAAGACATTGGACAAATTTGAGATTTCTTTTGAAATCAGTTCACTTATAGATGATGCACATTTTGCAGACATGCTCTGACAGTGTATTCATGATGCTGACCTAAATTTCCTCAGTTTCTCCAACTTTACCATTTCCCACTGAAAAAATGGCAGCCTGGACTAAGCCTGTTGGCAACCTTTTTACAGTTAGTTAAGTTCTATCTGAAAATGGCTTTTAATATCAGTTTTAGTTTTCATTGCTTTAAAATGAGGGATTCTTAATTATTCCCTATTTATATGGGATAGTGTGAGAACTTCAAAGAGAAAAAGTACCATGAATGTGAACTCCACTTCCGCAAACTAGTGTACTTTGGATAGGATGCTCTGTTAAAATGTGAAGTGTTTTGAAATGCAAATTGTGAAGAGTGAACAATGGCTCTAAAGAATGTTGTCAGAATGCAATACAAAATAAATATTAGAAATTCCTTTTTCTTGGTCAGCAGTCCCAGATATTTTGGGAGAATGGGAGTTTCTTAGGCTCTACCTACCGAGTAGCATGACAACAAGTGGAAAGTTTGGTAAAGTGTGTAATCAGCCACATTAGTGTTACCTCTATAAATCTGCCAACACGTAAGTACAGGTGTAAGCCTATTGCCTGTCATGCACTCACATTTTTAACACTAAATATACCAGCAGAACACATGCAAACAAATGGTCAGTTAGGAAACCAAAGTCATTAGAAGTTAGCAAACATTGATCTAACCCATAAATTAAAAAACACAACAAAACAAAACAAAAGCCCAAAGGGATTTGCTCGGTATCTTAAAAGAGCTACAAGAACCATATATATCTCTTACCTACCTGTCTTAATTGTCTGCATGTCTGCATGTATACCCTGCAACTAGCCAAGATAAAACCATTGTACAAATAGATATACTTTGTTCCCTAATGCACATAGCAAGTTAATAAGATTTTCATTTAAGTAGATTTCTCTACAAATAAATCCATGCTTAGGAACAGGTTAGGAAAGAACAGGTTTTTTTTTGTGTGTGTGTGTCTTACATTTGCCAAAATTGATCAAAAAGTGTCTCTAAAAGCTTTCAGTTTTGATCATTTGCTGACCCAAGATATGACATCTTTGGGGAATCTAGAAAGACATAGACAAGGTGATCGTACAGTACTGAACGAGGCAGTGACACCATCACCAGGGCTGTTGAAGTTTCCTGTCTGTGATAAAATGAGACAAGCTGAAATTTTTCTCTCTGTACTTCAAATGAGTATCTATCTTTACTTTCCTCTCATGGAGCAGGCTAGTTCTCTGCAAATTCTTAGAGACGCTGATTTTGATCAGTCCTTTCCTAACAATATGATAGAATGAAACAAACTAAACCAAACATTATAAAGATGGTTTATCATGCAAAGTTAACAAAAGAAATTACATTTGGTGTTAACAGTTAAAGCCACTTTAAAGTGATAAATCAAAGAAAGTGGCAACTTTAAAAAAAAATCAAGAAACACTGAAGCACTTCTGGTAACATTATAGTTCTATTGAAGACACCAGCAAATGGCCCACTTGACTTAGTTTTTTCCTCAATCTTGTTAAAATGCTTAATTCTCAAGCTTTCAGGGAAAGGAGAAAATATCTGATTTGTTAGCAAACCCCTAAACCTAGTATTTGCCATTTTGAAATGACTACTTTATTATTTTTATTTTTAAATATTATTTATGTGCTTAAAGTTGAAAAAGTAGGCAAAAAACTCTTTCACTGACATTCTGCTGCTGCATTAATAAGCCTTGGATAATTGACACCACTATTTTTAAAAAAGATGCATCGGGAAAACTGAAGATCAACAGTCAAAATGTTAGTGAGAAAGGTTCAGAAAAAATCAGTGATACTATATAAGGGTTCAGTATATACTCTAATTCCTTAAAGTGTAAAATAGGCTGTTGCAGGTTACCATAAAAGGGTCAGAATTTGACTTTTGGTCTACATTATGTCCATGGATTTTAGTAAGATGTATTAAAATTTATTAAAAATGATCTGTAGCATTTTCTTTTAAAATGCTGATGAGACCTTTGGGAATCAAAGATGCTGTCATTATCAATTTTATGAGTAATGGTCCAAGAGACTTTGTACAACAACCTTTGACAGTACATAAATAATGAGAAGTGAATACAATTATCTCTGTTTCAGTTTTGCAAAGTGAGTAGAAGTAGTTAGGGCTAGTGAATTTATTTATAGAAAATAGTTTGATTAATTTAGTGTCGTGATTTAACCCAAGCTAGCAATATAACCATGATTGCCATTCACTTACTCCCTTCCCTCCCCTCCAAATAGGGAAGAGAATAAAACGGGAAGGGAGAAACTTGTGGATTGAGATAAACACAGTTTAATAAAATAACAAAATAGCACTAGTATACTACTACTTCTACAAATATATGTATAAAATGAAAGTAGAATATAAAATGAAAGTAGAATATAAAATAAAAGATACTCAATGCAATTCCTTATGAACTCTGTCTGCACTGAACAGCCAGTCCCACGCAGCAGCACCTGGTCCTGAACAGCAAACCCCAGAGAGAGAAGAGAGAAAAATGCAGAAAGGACCAGAGGCCTCTGCAAAATGGCAGGATGGCAAAAGGCCATGCTAAAGAAACTCCCAAACAGAACTCTCTCAAACAGGTCTCTGTTCTGACTCTGTCCAAAACAGAAGGTCCCAACTCCCCTTAAATATGAAGCATGACATTAATGAGATGAAATAGTCTTATCGATCAGTCTGGAGTCAGTCAAGTTCTGCCCCATCTATGCCCCTCTTCCTTGATACCTCATACCTGTGGGCAGAGCACTCAGAATGTCCTTGTCTCTCAGACCAGAGCAATTAAAAACATTAACTCTGTCCTGGGGTGTCATCTTGTTCACAAACTACATCCAAACAATGACCATGCTAGCTACCAATAGAAAGGTTTCTAACGACATGAAGAAAATTAACTGGTTTTCAGTCAAACCAGCACGTTTAGCTTTCTAGCTTGCTTATAAATTTTTCTCAGATGGATTCTCATATTTACAGTATTGTTTCTTTTTCAAAATTGCTTACCAACAAATGTTTTCTGATGTTCCCACCTGTGGTTTATTTGTGAAACGCATGTATCAACTCTGTCTCGGTTACTGCTTGCCCCTGGCTACTTTTGGAAATAATATAGGACCGGTCACATTGATTTCAGAAACATTCCTCCCAAGTTTGCATAGTCTTTATTCATGTACTCTCTGGATTTTTCACACTCAGGAGAAATTATCTGAATAAATAATTGCTTGTACAAGTGTTCATGCAGAACCAAATTAAAGAGGTCATGAATATTGATAGCAACAAATCTGTTTATTTTATTCTATTCTAACAATTGCCTGCAATTTTTGTTTTGCTTCACAATATTCATTCAGCTGCTGTAGACAGGAATATGGCATGCTCCTTGTGTTGGCAGGACTGTGATAGTTGAGGGAAAGAAGCTTATCTGTCTTTAAAGCATTCTAGGATCTTCAGCTAGTTTAAAACTCTATCCGGGCAGGTACCCAAAGCTTTTTACAAAATACTGAGCACAAGACTGTCACTGGCTTTCTTTTGAAGCTATGGGTACTCAGTACCTTCCAGGAGATGTTTCACAGCAATTTGTTTTCAATTAACATTTACAAACACATCCTCCATTGTAAGAATGTTGTCAGAATGTGAATGGCTTGTAAATGCTTGTTGAAAGGTATATGCTAACATGGAGGTCTCCAGGCCCACAGGAGTAGTGGCTCCTTAGCAATATGCAGGATTAGATCCTGGCACCACTCATTTTTGCCGGAGGTTTACAAACATGGATACAGTGAATACATCCTCCATGAAGCAGATCAGAGAGTTCATTCACAGCTTTAATCCACAAACAATGCTTTTGGAGACATTTGGAGGTGGGATGTCAAGATCTGCACAGGAAGTCCTTCTAGAATTGAAGAGATTTGGTTGCAAGGTTGGAGAGTGTGCTATGGTCTCTGTTTTCTTATTATCAGGCTTTCCTCTGATGGTTTAATATACTTGAGAGAAGCCTGTCATCACTTGGTTTAGGATGAGGAAAGAAAAAAAGTGATCCATGTACATTAGAAATCTCATTGATGAGAGACAGAGATGGAAAAAAAAATACTATGGAAACTGCTAGATGGTATATAAAGGTAAGCCTGTTTCTAATATTTTTGCATTAATAGAGCATATTGTTCTTCACATATACCTATTGAACTAATTTAATTTCATTTGCAAAAATGTAGCTTTGCCTGAAATTGTCAGTGATATGATAAAGCTAATTAAGACATGCATGGTGTTAACAGTTTCATTAGAGGAGATAATATTGTACAAGAAAAATAAGAAATCATTATGATGAATGCCTCAACATTACATTACATGTTAATGAAGTGTAAATGATCTAATTATTTTTGAAAGAATACAGATTCGATTAAACTGTCGGAATTAAATTGGAAAGGACAGCCTATTGTACTTTTTATGTACAGACAAGTTAGCGTTAATTAGGCACAATCTACAGGAACAAATGAGGCACAACCCTCGGTGAACAATCATGTATCCATTGCTCAAGGCAGGTTTCATAAAGAAATATATTAGGGGAAAAATTGTAAGTCAATTAAATACAGTGCTTTAGCAGTAGGAGGGAAAATGAGCAAAATCTCTGTTCCCTCCCCCTACATTTTGAGTGTTTATAATGCAATCACTCTGCCAGTTCTGCTCCATCACTAATTTCATAAATACTAATTTTGCTGATGAGACATTTTGATTGGTTTGCCATCTACTTTCCACAAATGACTTTCTGGATGCATTATGGATTTTGGACGGAATTCTTTTTCTTTGGGCTCTGATGTCTGTTTTGACCTAAGGTAAGATAAGAAAAATATGAAGCTAGTAGGCCACGTAGGTGAGGAAGAAGACATTACACAACCACCCTTTGACATCACCTGGCTATTTCTAAGGGTGGGATAGTTACCATGTGAAATTTAGAAATCTGAAAAGATCTGTTTTATTTGTTTTTTTCTCACATGATTAATAGCAGTTGGTAAAAAATTTAGGAAACTGTTGACCTCAGATGTCACTCAGAGCCCAAATCAAACCTAATTTTAGGGTTTTTAAGCTACTTGTAATTTTCTCTGGATTTTCCTATATATCTATGTGTTTCATTCCAATGACATTGACCTTCAAGGTTTTCTAGCCTTACAGTATTAAGAAGTGGAGGCACAGCAACTTACTCTCCATCTAGTTAAGAAAGAACTGAAAAAAACCCCAAACCTGCTGATACTGTTGTATGTCAACTACTCCCAGAATCCAGCTGATCCCCATAAAGCCCATGTCTGTGTTTTGGTTTAACCTGAACTAGCAACACAATCACAGTAGCCACTCACTCATCCCCCTTCCCATCCCCTCAAATAGGGGAGAGAATCGAAAGGGAAGGGAGAAAAAGAAAGGTTTCTGACTGCATGAAGAAAATGAACTTATTTTCCGTCAAACCAGCACAGTCTGTGAGGCAGAACTGAAAGAGTCCTTAGTGCATATAAACTAAAAACTGCTATATTTATCATTACCAACACAACTTGTTTGCAGAACATTTGTAGCTTATCTACTGAGACTTCCTCAGTGTGCAGGAAAGAATCATAGAATCATTTTGGTTGGAAAAGACCTCTAAGATCGTTGAGTCCAACTGTAACATAACACTGCCTGGTCCACCTCTAAACCATGTCCCTAAGAACCTCATCTATGTGTCTTTTAAGCACCTCCAGGGATGGTGACAACCACTTCCCTGGGCAGCCTGTTCAGATAATCATAACCCTTCCTATCCTTTTCCCCACATACTCCTTCTCCTCCCGCTCCTTTCTTTCTTTCTCTTTTTTTTTTTTTTTTGTTTTAATTTTATATAAGCCCATTTTCCCCCACTTCCACACAAAGTTGCCAGAGAAAGCAACATATGAAATTCTCATTTGTCATTCTTACTGTATAGTCTTTTATTTAAGTATAAAATTTTTAATCCTTTAAAGGGTGGGGCCAAGTCAAAAGACCTTCTGGTACTTAGGCTGAACTCACTTCACTAACCCTTGCACTCACCTTGCTGGATAAGAATGAAAAGGTAAGGCTAGTATGGAACTCATGGGTGACTCTCT
The DNA here is from genome assembly GCF_036013475.1 of Columba livia. Taxonomy (NCBI): domain Eukaryota; kingdom Metazoa; phylum Chordata; class Aves; order Columbiformes; family Columbidae; genus Columba; species Columba livia. The sequence goes on along the minus strand of NC_088603.1, from coordinate 63,119,836 downwards.
AAAACATTTCCTAGTTTGTCCTTCCAAATCAAGGTTTGAGGTGTGCTGAATGTGAGAAACTACTACTGTTTTGGAAGCCTTTTGTGAATTTCCATGCCAGATTGTTTGCTATGTTGCTGAACATATCCACACAACATACACAGAATCCTGTGGCAAGGAGTTCCACAGCTTTACAACCTGCATTTTTTTATACTGTCAGGTGCATGCACACCCCCATGTACTATACACTAGCAAATTATTTGTGTCAAAGGTTATTAAAAATAATTTTAATCCCAAAAAATTACATAACACAAATGAGATTATGTAATTCATTACAAAATCATTTAGGAGTTTTACTTCTAAATTAAAAACCCTTTTAAAAAGGAAAATAAGTTATTATTCATGTTCCTGATTTTTCACTTGGATCTCACTGCTGAGCAAGGAGCAGATCCTCCTTCTTTTTGGTCATTTGTTAGCCCAGGCTACCAGGAGAGCACTGGAGAGCTGTTGAATAGCTGGAGCACATCCACCTATTCTGCCATATCCAAGAATTCATGTTTTATGAAAGCAGAGCATTGTGCAGACTCAGATGGGTCACTCCCTAGCAGTTGTGTAGATGAGTGACAAAGCACACTGATGTGTTGAGAAGTCTTTCTGAACATCTCGGGTGCACCTCATGGCTCTGGCTCTGCTTGCTGTGTCAAGGCTAGGCTCCTCAATGTGACTGCTTAAATAGAGTCAGGACCAGCCTTTCTGCAGAGTTAAAATATCATGGCATCATTGACTTTTTCCATCTGTATTTAGTTATTCCATAAAATACTACAGAATGGCATAATAATGGATAAAAACTACAGACTGGGTAGCAGAAATCTTTATTAGAACTCTCAGCAGTAATATATACAATCTGTGCCATAAAATATAAAATATGACATTTTGCCAGTAGCTTATAAAGGCATTGAAAATTATTCTTTTGTTACGCCAAGTAGACTCATAGGATAATAAATTTCAGGTAATATTTATTAATCTTGTATGCCATACTTTCACAATTCAACTTTTTTGAATTTCTTTTGCCCACAATTATTTCTTCTTTCTGTTGTATAAAACACAACAAAAAGCTATTCCTCATAAAACTTGATATGGAATAGTTCTAATAATTCCTACTAAGTCCACCCAAATGCCAAATTATCCCCTATTATTAACAGCAGAATGCAATAGCACTGCCCAGTTCAGATCAGGGGTCCCCTTCCAGAATGCAATACCTCAGGAAGGACTCTAACAGCATCAATGCAATTGATGGGAAACAAGCCACAAAACAAGGGTCAAATCCTGAGTTCATTGTAAACACCAGGCAAATAAACCTTTTTCACACCATTCCTGAGACAACAAAAGGGTCACAGCAGTATGCCCAGTGGAGTCAGATGGATTTTATCTAGTGTTTTCTCTCTACAAGCTATGGTTTAGATCACAAAAAACTGAGGAGCTACCTCTGTACCAGTACTGCTGATGATTACCCGCATGATTAACCTGATTCATGGCCTCACTCCTCTGTGGCTATGCCACTTGCTAATTTCTGTTGTAAACGTATTCGTAGGCAAGATATGCCCACTGGTTCTGTGTCAACATTTTGCTTAAGCTTAAATATCTGTCCCCCTGCTAGTGTTTACTTTTCTGATCCATTTACAGAGGCAAGCATTTCCCTGCTCAGATTTGTTTTGCCTGGCTAAACAGAGTTGACTCTTTTAGTTGTTGTTGCTTTCCATAAGTGAGGATCTCCATTCTCCCGGTGACATGATGATCCCTCCCTGTGCATCTTCCAGGCTGAGCTCATTTGCTTCAGACAGGGATGACCACAACTGAACATGGAATTCTTGGTGAAGTCTGGTTGATACAGTAATAACAACTTTTAATAATGTTTCTAGAAACACATTTATTAACTTTGGTTTTCCATTAATATTTCTCACATGCATTTTTGGATTGTTGTCTTGTCTATGGCTAAATGTTCCCCAAAATGCTGGGGAAAAAAAGAGGGAAATTCAAAAAATATGGAATAGTACTATAAAAGCACCTGAAATGCATATTGTATGGCTGTCAGAATCTTAGAATCAGCTGCTCCTACTGTGCTTTAATAGATGTTAATGTAGACATAACCTAAGGCATCCAAACTTTAGCAAGGGCTGGGATCTGAGACGTTTGCCTTTTGCTTACTGGTTTCTAGTGTGCTTGTTTCTCTAAAGCCCATCAAGTGTTTACCTAATTCCTGTCCCATCCATCCTCAGATTCTGCTGTGAAGGCCTAGCTGCTGTAAATGCCATCACTCCTTTCTGTATCTTAGCTTGAGAGATCACTGAGAGATCACTGAGTGGCATGAAGTAGAAGGGACATACAAAATCTGAACAGAAGAAAAGGATAGTTTATACTCCAGAGGTTTTGTGTTAAGCAAGATAAGTTAAATCCAGTATTACCTTAGCTCTTCCTTAATTTTTAAGGGTCCTGATCATTATGATTGCTCTTTGGGTCCTGAGTAAAAAACATTTGCTCTGTAGAATACTACACAGTGGCACATTTATTACCATAAAAATAGGATTGCAAGCAATTCAGAATGGTTTCAAAACGACTTGGAGGCAGCTATGGATAGCTTCAACATGAAGTTAGAAAGTTTGACTAAATGCTTCAAGATGCTGAAAAATGTTAGTGCCTAAACTAATGCACTTAAGGAGTGAGAAAGAATGCCTCTCAGATAAAGAAATGCAAATTTGTGCAAGTGTAAAGTTGACAGAGGATAGTATAGAATTTTCTTTGTATGCATGTGATATCAGCTGCAGGTAGGTTGAAGGATAAGATGAAGGAATTTTCTGTTCTTGTTTAGAAAGATCCAAGTAGAGGTTCTGTAATTTCCACATTATATTAACATTGTCAGCTTTGCAATTTCAATTTAGCACATTTTTTTTTAAACTGTCACTCTAAATATTTAATCCTAATTTGTTTTCTTTTATTGTGTACCATGCTGGCAATGGTTACCAAATTTACTGTCATAGTAATTTGAAACATAATATTGACTAACTGACCCAAAAGTTAGATTTTTCAGTTTGATTTTATTAATCCAACACATTCATTCATCCCTGAATGAAACATAATATGCTAATTAAGCATTTATTGTATAAATATGGTTTTACATTAACAAATAAAATACTAAAGAAACATTAATCAAAGCTACTCATAATATCAGGATCCATCCAACAGTTTTTAACATTTTAAAATTTGATACACATAATTAACATTCTTCTTTCATATACATGCAAGCAACTCTACTATATTTCAAATGAATAACTTGAATCTACTAAATGTAACAGAGACCATATTATTTTTACATCTTCTCAATATAGATTGTCATCATGCAGTGCAACATTTTTTAAGGGATTGAAATAGTCTAATCTCTCTACATTTAAGTTTATGGCTGAATATGGCCTGTTTAATAGCAATAAAAATTGCAGGACTGGATATACAAGTTTTCACACCTGTTTAAGCAATCAAGTCCTTCAAGGAATCCTCATATTCCTCTATTTTTTTAAGATAGTATGATTAATTTAATAAGACTACTCCAATTGACAAGGTGATTTGAGACTTCTGCATTGTCTGAGAAGTGTTTTTTTGAAACAATGTACATACCACAGCCAAAAGTTGTATTTCCTTGAAAAAACATGAGCCATCCTTAAAGCAGACTTAAAGAACTTATTGAGCAGAATCTGAAGGGACTGCAAGAAATATGTCTTTTGCTTACAAACATTTATGCAAGCATCAGGTTTCTTCATCCAGAATAACTTTCTTGCATCATTTTTTATGCTAACACTTCTCATTAATGAAACATGGAATCCATAAGCATCACTGGCTGTGATACAGAAACATGAGCTACTTAATACGTTATAATGAGTTTGATTAAACCATATGAGTAATTTGCATGTAGTAGGAAGTAATGACTATTCCATTTGGTGTGCATTAGTCTTCCAGTTTCTCCTGATTGACTCTTATTTTCTCTGCAGTAATAGCACAGCCACATTTTGCAGGAAACCAACTTGCTTTCCTCCCATATTTGTCAAAAGAATCAAACTCCTGCAGTCCCTTTGCTAGAATGGACAATTTCAGGAGCTATGTTGACAATTAATAGAGAGGTCAAAGTACTTGACTGGATTTATGGTACATTAAGAGACTACTGCAGCTGTGGTGGTGGAATTAAGACAGCAATTTAACTCAGCTACAGGGATCAAGATCCCAAAGTGAACATTTTGTGGTGAAAAGTGCAAAGTGTCTACAAAGTATCCCTACAATCCACATACTGTAATCTTTCTCAGCCTTGAGACTTCTAATATGCTTAGTAGTAAAACTCTAATAAGATGATGGCCCTCTATGGTATGTACCTTGAATTCCATGAGAGCTTTTTACTTATCTGTAAGACATTCCTGCAAGTTTAATTTTGAAAACCTCCATTGTGATTCCCCATGAACTATGATGCTACTATATATATTCTGTAAGCTTTCAAAATAGCAAAATCCACTTAAATAGATTTTCTCAATGGAAAACAGATTTGTTTTTAACTTTATGACTTCTTATACTATAATTTGATAACTATAATGCCAATAGGTTAATCATATTGATGAAGTACCCAGAGAGACTGTATTTAACACTGCTTATCCTGTGGAAAAGTAACCTGATTTACTGGAAACCTTTTCACCTTTAGTGGCAAGGGAATAACTGCTAGTTTGGCTCTGTGTTCAAACATATAATTCCATAGGCTGGCATGTAACCCAAAGGCAATATTCCTGCTGAAGAATTGATCTGAATTAACAAGCTTTAAAACGGGGGAGGGGAGAGAGAAGATGGAGAGGGAAAAAGGGGAGAGATAGAGTGCTATAGCAGGCTAGTACTTACTTGGTATCTTTCTCTCTGTATAAAATTTTCTTTCAGAATGTTATTTGGGCTAATTATTTCTTTTGTGGAATCAAGATAATTGTTAGCTGCTTTGTAAGTCTTCTGAAGTCACATGGTGGATATTAGCAAAGATTTTTTTTTAAAGGCCTGCACAAAATGAATGAAATCTCACTCAGTACATATATGTAGACTAACAAGCATTTTCTTTAAGGAAAATAAAGGATCACTAATAAACTTTTTTCTTCTGAAACATACAGCTGCAAACAATTTATTATTTACCCTTTATCTGAAGACTTGGCAGAAGTTAAGCAGAATGCAAAGGTATCCTTCATTGCATCAGTCTGCCATAGGTCTATGAATGTACTTGCAGCAGAAGTCATCCTGAAGTCTGCATTGCTCTTCCCATGCTCACCAAAACACGTGATTATAGAACCTGGAATAGCACCAACATACTACTCATAAGATTATAGGAGTACTAGTGACTGAAAAGGTTGATATGGTGTGTCTGCCTTGTGGAAGGAAATAATATTTCAAAATAAATTTGTCTCTGTCTACACTGCCAGAGGCTGTCCTGTCAGGACAATGGAGGAGTCTGCCTTGGTTGATGAGGATTGGCTTAAGAACCAATTAAGCAATCTGGACATCCACAAATACATGGGTCCTGATGGGATGCACCTGTGGGTGCTGAGGGAGCTGGCTGAAGTCATTGTTAGGCCACTCTCCATCATCTTTGCCAAGTTGTAGGAAACAGGAGAGGTATCTGAGGACTGGAGGAAAGCAAATGTCACTCCAGTCTTCAAAAAGGCCAAGAAGGACAACATGGGTAATGATAGACCAGTCAGCTTCACCTCCATCCCTGGAAAGGTGATGGAACAACTTATTCTTGGTGCTTCCTCAAGGCTTATCAAGGAGAATAGGGTCATTAGGGGCAGTCAACATGGCTTCACCAAGGGAAAGTCATACTTAACCAGCCTCATAGCCTTTTATGAAGACATATCTAGGTGGATCAATGATGGTAAAGCAGTTGATGTGGTCTATTTTGATTTCAGTAAAGCATTTGACACCATCTTCCACAGCATCCTCACAGCTAAACTGAGGAAGTGTGGTCTGGACGATGGGGTAGTGAGGTGGAGTGTTAACTGGCTGAAGGAAAGAAGCCGGAGAGTTGTGGTCGATGCGGCACAGTCTAGTTAGAGGGCCTGTATCTAGTGGAGTGTCTTAAGGGAACCAGTACTATTCAATATATTCATCAGTGACTTGGATGAGGGAATGGAGTGGACTATCAGCAAGTTTGCTGATGACGTAAAACTGGGAGGAGTGGCTGACATGCCAGAAGGCTGTGCTGCCATCCAGTGAGATCTCGACAGACTAGAGAGTTGGATGGGGAGAAATTTAACGGAACAAGGGCAAGTGCAGAGTCTTGCATCTTGCATCTTGCATCTTTGGGCAGGAACAATCCCAGGTACCAGTATAAGTTGGGGAACAACCTGTTAGAGAGCAGTGAAAAGGAAAGGGACCTGGGGGTCCTGGTGAACAGCAGGATGACCATGAGCCAGCACTGTGCCCTTGTGGCCAAGAAGGCCAGTGGCATCCTGGGGTGTATTAGAATGGGTGTGGTTAGTAGGTCAAGAGAGGTTCTCCTCCCCCTCTACTCTGCCCTGGTGAGACTACATCTGGAATATTGTGTCCCATTCTGGGCCCCTCAGTTCAAGAAGGACAGGGAACTGCTGGAGAGAGCCTAGTGCAGAGCTGCGAAGATGATTAAGGGAGTGGAGCATCTCCCTTATGAGGAAAGGCTGAGGGAGCTGGGTATCTTTAGCATGGAGAAGAGCAGACTGAGGGGTGACCTCATTAATGTTTATAAATATGTAAAGGCTGAGTTTCACAAGGATGGAGCCAGGCTGTTCTCGGTGACAACCAATGATAGAACAAGTGGCAATGGATACAAACTGGAACACAAGAGGTTCCACTTAAATATGAGAAGAAACTTCTTCACAATGAGGGTGACAGAACACTGGAACAGGCTGCCAAGGGAGGTTGTGGAGTCTCTGTTTCTGGAGACATTCAAAACCCACCTGGATGCTTTCCTGTGTAGCCTCATCTAGGCGTTCCTGTTCTGGTGGGGGGATTGGACTAGATGATCTTTCAAGGTCCCTTCCAATCCCTAACTGCGATTCTCTGTGATTCTGTGATAAATTTACTCTTAATGATGTGAGACACACTTTCTCTGGGAGACAGGCCACCTTGGTAATACAGCATGTACCACTTAATTTTCAGGCACCAACAAAGTACTCATTGTGTAATAATACCAAACAACCTTAAGTGAAATAATGAGTATTCCTGAGACAGAGAAGCAAATAATTTTTCCTAATAAGGCACTTAATTACTCTAAAAATTGTTCTTAAACAGTTCTTATATCTCATGTCTGTCCTTTGTTGAGAAAAAGAAAACCAACATAAATAATTTTAAGAGAGTAGGCAACACAGAAATTCTTGTTCAGAGGTGTAGCAGACATCTTCTGTGTTTTAGGACACATCACCTGGTGATCGTGGGAATGTTGATTGGGCAATGCCTGGAATGCATATGTGTGGCAAGTGCCACTACTGGTTACTTGGCACTGCAGTGCTGAGATGAGGTCCAGGATCCTCAGATGTGACATAGTAGATAAACCTTGCACCATGCTAGACTCTCCTTATGACCAGTTGTAATGTTTTAGATTAAGGTTCACTAAGGATTCAGAGGAGGGCAACCTGGATTGGAGAACGGTAGGAATATGAGTACTTAACTTTTTTAAGAAGGTAGGCGATCAATGGTTTATACTGCTGAGGGATGGCTAATGCCATAGTACCACTCTTGATTTTTTTTGCTTCCCTTACGCAGCACTGAATTTCAGAAGGAGACGAAGCTTAATTTAGCTATAGGGAGAGCACATTTGGGACTTGTGCAGCTCAGTTGTTTCCTCAATCTGCAGAAAACGGCAGAGGAGCTGTGGGGGGCAGCATTGTCAAATGCACCCACCAGTGCTATCAGTGCAATTTTTATTTTAGCACAATTGAAAGGAGACAATTATGACTTGGTTAAATATAAGATATGGGAAGCGCAACGTAAATATGTGGAAATAATAATGGTATTTTGAGTTTCAGATGAAAGAAGAGAGCTGATCTGTTGCCAATCCTTATTATAAGAATAAAAAATTTGTAATACTTGACTTTACTTCAGTAGCCTCAGTTACAGAAGTGATGCAAAAATACTGGACAAGTTCTATTTTGTTTCACCTGTAGCAGATTTGCATATTTATTATGAAAATGCACTTGAAAAATATGAGCTCTGCAGACAGCAAATAATAAAAAAACAAGGAAATGTATTCATTTTCCCCATTCTTTTATTTTTGCTTCAGCCTCAGAATTTTGAAAGGACTTATGAATTTTTGTGTGTGGGCAGATATTGTGTAGATAAAGAAAACAAGACACAGGTAGATGTAACACCACTCAAACCAAAAGATATTTTTTAATATGACAAAGCATGTGAGGTATGCCCTAGCTCTGGAGACCCTGGTCATGCATTTTCTATCCTCTGTACCAAACGCTATATTTTCATGGAAGAAAAACCATTGCTTCAAAGTGTTTACCATCTAACTGTATAACAAGAATCTAATAGGCTGATGTAACCAAAGTGATGAGAGGAGGAGCACAAAGTAGTACTGAGGCAGTCATGGACAGCATAAGCAACTACGGTCCAGCATGACTGTCAGGCACTTAATCCTTAGGATGCTGGAATTTTATTCTGAGTTACGTCAGCTTTGTTTTTATCACTATCCCTCTTTCCTGACTTCTGCCAGATTATTTGATAAACTACAATACTAACTGCACTTTAGGGGAAACAAATGGGTATCTGTAAAATATGTTTGGGAATGTATTTTCATACTTCTAGCTCACACTGAGTTTAGCCCTTCATCAGAAGATCATTTAGAGAACTGAGGACTACACACATCCAGTGCTGCCCTCAGCATATATCTATACCTAAAAATTAGGAGCAACAAAGAACATCACGTTACTTGTGTAATGAATTAAAGCTTTCTTTTTCTAAACTAACCTAAAATTCAGATTTTTTTTTTAATTAATAATTTGATAGGGTGAAATTCAGTATAGGTTTCTGATGATTCTGAACATGATTGTTTTCACTTGGTGGCAGATAGATAGGCACTGATTGTTTCATGTCTTTTCTAGCTGGCCTGCAATTGCTCTCTAAACCTCCTAGTATTGCCTCTGTTATCTGCCCATATCAGTTTCCAAAATGCAGAGAGGTTTAGGGCAAAACAGCACACCCCAAGGGCAAGTGAGGACAACACCAGAAAGGAGATATCACCTTGCTTAGATGCCTTAGGATGAACTTGTATTTCTTTTCCAGCACTTGGGTCCAGTGACAGGGTTTTAGCAAGTAGCTCATGCCTAGTCCCTATGGCTGCCTTATTCTGCCTGTCAGCAGGAACAGGCATACTCTCTCTATGAGACTGAAGATTAATTTCTTCTCTCCTGAGAGGACTTTCTGATAAGGAAGCATAGGGGTTTTGCATGTTGCTGAATTTTTCTTAAAAAGCAGTAACACCCGAGAAACAGGTTCAAAAAGGGAATATTATTTCTGAAGTGGTGTTATTTTCAAAGATCCTCAGCTGGAAAAAGGTGGACTGATAATTGCAAAGCTGAAGGAGAAAATAATAAAATCTGTTTTATGATAAAAGGACAGAAATCTCCAGAGTCATTAGGTTTTAGAAATCTCTGGAGTCATCATCTATGTACGGTTCAAAGGAGGATGATAAGCATAAGCTTTTGCTACTGTTAAAGAATAGGTGGCCAGGCAGGACTGCACTTTACTGTTGCTATCCATAATTCTCTAGAATCTCTCCGCTAGAAAGGAAGTTTGTAGTGAAAAAAATGCAGGCAAAGCTTGCGGTTTTATTGCTCATGTAATTAATAGCTGTACATGGAAACATAAAAACCCAGAAACATATGACACAGAATTACTGGTTGTATACTTTAAGAAGTATTTAATTCACTGTTTTTCTAGTACTTGTGAAAGTGGATTTTTTTTTTTTAAAAAAAAGGAGGACATGTGCTGTGTTAAATTGGTCCATCCCTGCTGTGCTGATAGATACCTTGTCTCTTGCTATTGATTATAGTAGTTGTGGTTTTTCAATAGGTCTTGCCAAACTATTTACAGTGAATTAAAAAAAACCCAAACAACTGAAAAATGCAAGCACTTTGGATCCCTTTTCAACTTAATAAAAATAGTCTTATTTTAGAAATGGCAAAAATGTCGTTTACCTTTTAACTTTCAAAATTAATACCAAAACCCAAGCAGAAATAAGCTTACTGGCACTCACAGGTTCCAGTACTGTTGCAGTTGGATACTTTGCAGTGTCAGATATTTGGTGTTCTAAAATGCAAAAGTTCATTTAAATTCTGAATATTGTAACAATTAATGCTACAATTTAAAGGTCCTAGTGTTTAAGTACCAGTTCATTCAAAATAAGTTTTGCTAAATTAAAACTGTAACACAATGCGAACTGCATTCCATTTTATTTCATACTACTTTATATTTCATGGCATTCCATAAATGCTGTTGTCTTCTGGATAGTGGGCAAGTTTGCTTTCTTCAGTTACCTGCTATATATATATATGGCTTGTTTACTTGTGGTGCAGGTATGTGGTAGGGATCATTTGGGAAAGCCAAAAGTTTTGGGAAGATGGGAAGCCCTGTGACCTGACTTTCAGAGTACTGAAAGTGCAGGAAAGACAGTAGAAAGCATAACGCCACCTCAAGATTTGTTTGTCAGTGGTGGCCACTTTGCAGAAGAGCCCAGTGCTAAGGATTGCTTTGGAAAGTTTCAAGGGTTTGCTGAAGAACATCTACCAGCTGGGGACACAAAAGGAAAAAGGAGCAGGAGGAACAGTTCCCTACTGAAAAGGTACAGAGCCACTGCAGAACAACGGATGAAAAGATCATGATGCAATTAATCTGAAGCAAATGTGCTAGTGTAATCTGATCCTGAAGTATGACTGAAGGAAGATGTTGCAACTACCTCTGAATAAACTTCTTCCCATACTACTGTCCTGTATGCTTCGATTTCAACCAAATAATCTTTCTTTCATAAGATGTGCATAGACAGGTATAGACAGTGCCCAGATGGCATCATGGTGAGCACTTGTGGTTTGTTGGACCTGGCTGAAACTTTCATGCTACATTTTATATGACTGAACAACTGAATTCAGTATAGTTAATTTTAGAAAGTATTTCAGGCATTACACAGCACTTAATAGTATAAGATGAGAAGTAGAACTCAGCAAGTCCTGGCCTCAATGCATTTTTATTTTCCTCATTGACTTATGGAAAGAAAACCCATTTATTGGCATGATTGCTTTCTTGTCAGATAGTGTTTCATTAAAATCCACACAGGCTGAGTTATACCAGCAATGATGCCAAAATCCTCTTGGCAATTTGGAGTGAAGGACAGGAGTGGCAGTGTTTTATCATATTACATTTGTCACGTGGAGGCACTTTATTCACACCAATGACAAAGGCACAGAAGGTAACAGTAACATTTAGTCAGGCAGCATACTACACAGGTGCAACAGCCATCCATCTTAATGTCTGGCATAGAGAATGCCTATGTAAAAAAACAGACCCACTAAACACAAGCATGTTAATGTTTCAATCTTGGTTCAATATTGGTTTTATTTTACTTATTACAAGTCACAGACAACTCTTCAAAGAACTGTTGCTATTACCTGCAAACCTCTAGAACACATTTTTCAGGGAAAATATTTACTGATGGTTCTTTTATCAGAAATGTCACTGGAATAAAATAATTTTCCACCACATGAGTTGGCTAAAATACAAGCATGGTTACAGAAGCCAATAATTCAATGTAAGATATTGATGGTCACATACGTCGCTTTCCATTTTGAAAAGCAGCATCATTCTGTGAGGTGCATGAACAGCCCATCCATCATTTGTAGCACATTAGGAATCCCTGCTATGTCACAGAATCTCTTTTTGATGTGCTATCACTGTTGTTGGCTACATGGCAAATTACTATATTTAGTATACTGACTAAACAAAGCAGCTGTTGCTGGTGTGAAAATCAGGATATTTCCTCCTCAGTCCCAGCTAGGTTACAGCTAAATGTTTGGAGAGCACAAGTGACAGAACAAAACAACTGCCCAGCATAATAGCACAGAACATGAACACTGAGTCATATGAGAACTCACGTGATGTGTTCCACAAGTTAACACACACTAAATGGCCTTTTAGTTTCCTACTTAGTTTTCAGGTGTATCCAACAGTGTCACCTTGCAGCATCTTATGTAGATTTCTGGCCACTCTAGAAGAGACAGCTGTGCTTATGAGCACATCACTTTCATTCTGCTATTGCCTTTCCTTCTCTCTTCTTTTTGCTAACCGTGGCTCCAGATATCTGCTGCTGTGTTTGATTTGTGTTCTGGTATCCTCTCACAATACTGGAACAATCCATTTTTCTCACTTAAAAGAAGTGCCTACTTTCTTATCTAATGTACTTAAATAAGCTTATTCTAAAGGGAAGCATCTGTTCTGATTCAGGTACAATGGTTCTGATTTATCAAGAGCTGTTCAGCTATCCTTACCTTTACATTTTTATAAGCATATACATGAATCCAGTTCCTCTTCTCTCCTCATGCCATACTCTTTCCAGTTGCTCAGCAGGCACAACCTCAGAGCTTCTTGATCTGGCTGTTCTTCCAGTTCACCAAACAAGCAGTACCTCTCTGTCAAGCACATCATGGATGTGTTGCTGCAGGTAAAAGCTCAGCATGCTGGAAAACTGTGGCCATGAGACATCAACACGGGAAAAGGCTCTAACCCTATTACACATACTTAACATGGATGCGTATAACTAATAAACCGTTGTGTTTAGATACAGCAGAAAAGATGAGAGTTTCAATCAAAGACTAGTTTTGGGGTAGGTTACATAATTCTCTTCCTACAAATAGCTAAAAATAACTACAAATAGCTTTGTAGGAGATTAGGCATTGAAACAAATATGTATTTAATTTAAATATCTCCTATGAAAATTTTCAGTAAATTTCTTGCATTAAGTTATTTGAGGGGAAATGTTTCTTCATTCAACACTAACACAAACATTTTGGTTTATATCTGTTATCCATCTATTTTCATTTTCGTATTTATCTTTTTTATCCTTTCTGTAATAGTTTCATTTGGAAAAACAGTGGCGGCCTGTGGTATTCAAACTCTTAGTCTCATGGAGAATCCCACAGTTTCTTCCCTGGATGAATACATGCAGTGCTAGATTGTGGAGTTACTAAGTCCAGCACGAAGAACCTGGTCCAGTAAACTTCTGTATTACAAACAGGGATATATTTCAGAAGGATTTCTGCTTAAAATTGTACTTTTGAACCTGCTGACCCCCATGGAGTGACAGACTATATATAAATGTCACCTCCTTTTGTAAGTTTTTGGGACAATAAAAATTAGAAGATACATCTCGAGTCATTACAGTGCTTATTTATTTATTATTTTTGCATTTGAGTAATAAAAATGAGAAGGAGGAAAGTAACATAATCTTGATGCTCTGCAATGAGAACTCTGAAGTCATCTAGAAGTCAAAGAGGCCTGACACTTGGTTGAATTAAACCCAGAATCAGAAGGGCACCAAATCACTCCATTATTACTGACTCCCCAAAGAATTGTATTATAGTACACACAAGGCACGGCTGGTTGCATCTGTTAGTCAACAGTCAAGGAATGCACATATTATGAGGCACAGTTTGCAACCTATTAACAAGTTTCCAATCTGTTAGTAAGGCATAGGGATATGCAAATTATTTTTCTGCGTGAGAATAAACCCGATATTTGAGGACTTCACTCTTTTCTTTTTACAGCATCACTAACCTGTGTCAGTTAGCTCACACAATGCAGAGCTAAACAGAAAGACCACAAAACAGATATCCAGCTGCTGAGGGCATGGCAGCTTCAGAGTTTACATTTATGCAGTGCTCTTCACACTGAGGCATGGGTTTCCCTGTGTTTGTTTTTTTCCCACACATAGAGCCACCAAGAGAACATCTGAAGGACCGCACAGCTGGCCAGGGTGAAGCAGAGTATCTGGCAAGCTCTGCCTTTTCTCCAGCAGCGGATTGTGCTTTGGGGTGGTGTTCTGGTTTGTTTTTGCAAAGGGTAATGATACTTCCAAATGAGCATGGAGTATAAATCATAACCTTCATGCAAGTAAAGTGTTCTCTGGGTTTAGAAGACATACAGTGATTTAAATTGAGGAGGGAGATGAAAAAGCTGAAATACTACTTGTTTAAATACTTGTGTTTCTTCCTCCCCTAGTGTATCTCCCTCTCTTCAGCCAGTGCTATGACCCAGCATGGCAGTGCAGGGTAGGGGAAAGGAGGGAAACAGCAGAAGGTACATTAAAGTATCTGATCCAACACAGATGAACAATTATTTTATTTTATTTATTTTATTTTCCCAAAAAGATACAGGAAAACATGAAAAATACGCTAGATTCTGAGAAACCAACTGTTTGGAAGAAGACACAAAACAATAAAGGAAGTAAGAGTAAGACACAAAAAAGTGGTGATGCATCTACGTCCTTTGATTTTACTTTTTCTAGCACCACATTCTTTATTTTAGTGGAAGAACTTATTTTTAACCACAAAATCTCCCACATGGGTTTCTTTGCCCTGATTCCTCAGTGTTCCAACTGCACATTTTATTTAACTAGGCACACTTTATTTTCATAAGAACATAAACAGAAAATAAGGCTGTACAGAGACACTGTCTCAATCCTGAGGACAGTTCTGCCATGTTATTTCTTTAGGGCTTTTTTGCCTGACTGCAATGCCACACTAATTTGGCTACCTGGTACACTATGGCTACCTTAAGTTCAGAAGCTTAATTTGTTTCTCTCTCAAGCATTTCTCATCGCAGGATGCAACAGTTCTGCTTTTCCTCCCTCTTTCATCCTTCATGTGAAAAACAGAGATAGCACTTTATTACCTCACTGCTTTTGGTCATGATTATACATTCCCACAAAATTGTAGGATACCTACATTCTTCAGCCTATAGACATATTAGTAGGTAAAATAAGTGCAGCAAAATCATCATATACATTACTGCTTTTACATGGATTCAACAACATTCAATCATGGATTTGCTGCTGTGCAACAGGCAAAGAAAAAAAGAGAGTTTTTTACACTGCCAGTCATCCCCTTGAAGACAACAAACGATGGGCAGAAGAGGCTTCCTACAGCTCTGACTGTAGGAGCACAACCCTACCCAGGTCATAACATTGCCAACACTCACATTCCCTTAAAATACAAAGATTTCCCCATTGAACTGTTTTTTGCCTATTATGTTTCTACCTCACTTATGTCTTCCTAAGTTATAATTATCCCATGAGTAAAATTTGACAACTGAACGAACGAGAAAACTTCTGACCCATTATTTTATTCCACTTTCAAAAAGGCAACCAGACTTCTTGTATACACCGTAGTACTTAAGTAACATTGATATTATGACTCCCAATAATGAATTTTGCAGCTTTGCTCTAATATTCCTTTGGGTAAGGAAGGAGATTCCCTGTTCTCATGAAAGCAATGCATCCCCACATGTAAGTTACTCAAATCTTTATTTTTATGATAGTACATGTATGACAAATCCCCTGGCATGGTAACATTATGATAGATGAAACATGATATGAAGTAATAATGATACTAGTTTTGAAAATCTTCAAATATATGCATCATGACAATAATACTACTGCTACTGGGTGTATGGGACGTGTCTATATGTATGCTATTTCCTGGTTCCTGAATGTGCAACACAAAGACTCAAAGTGCTAATTCAGAAAGTTCTGCCAAATAGTAAATGGAAAAGCAGTATAATAAATATAGAACAGCACCAAAGCTGTGTGATGCATAACACTACAATAAAATATTGGTTACACTGTAATGGCAACAGTCCTGCTTTGAGGTTATGTGATGAAAGAATTTCATTTCCAGAAAGTCACCATGTGGTTGACAAAACATATGGTAAAGGTTCACGCTGCTGTCCCAGATAATTTCTTGTGCAAATTTTAAGAGGTTATGATTCCTCTCTGTGATCCAGAAATTATCGTTTTGAAGAAAAGGAAGGTAGAAACTTTCATGCAAGAGCTAAAGAACACCCAATACTTTTGAAAAGGCTAAAGGCAGAGCTTTGACTGATGGGACTAAAGTGATCTAGCAAGAAGTGGGAAATCCTTAAAAACAAACCTAATGCAGACCAGGCCTGCCTGGTTGACCCCTGCACATTTTTTATTTTGATTCCTTAAATGCTTACCTTTTTTGTTTGTTTGTTTGTTTTTCCAAAGAAACAGGTCTGATTTAATTTTCTCAAGAAATACTTCCTATGTTTTTCAGATACCTGAAGAGGATTTCCAGCTGTTACTTCAACAATATCCAGTGATACCCATACATAGTAGCTCCAAAGTATTTCCTGTTACACTGAGAAGAGCTCACAGATATGAAGCTAAAAAGTATTATTTAAGAGAGCATTCTTTTCCTCTGTAGTCACATATTTTTAGCCAGCTGAATATTATGTGATTGCACAATGCTTTAAAGAACTAATCAAGGCATGATTTTTGTTGGAAGCAATTACTTTCACGGACAGCATCTGAAGGAGAAGGCTATCCCTATTTTGGTCACAGAGGGTGTAAGGCAGGGGTATCAAACCCATTTTCACCCAGGGCCAAATCAGCCTCGCGGTTGCCTTCAAAGGGCCAAACATAATTTTAGGGCTGTATAAATGTAACTACTCCTACATTTATACAGCCCTAAAATGTAATTTTAGGACTGTATAAATGTAACTACTCCTACATTTATACAGCCCTAAAATGTAATTTTAGGGCTGTATAAATGTAACTACTCCTACATTTATACAGCCCTAAAATTATGTTTGGCCCTTTGAAGGCAACCGTGAGGCTGATGTGGCCCCTGATGAAAATGAGTTTGACCCACAGCAGAGAAGACAGCAAGACTGAGAAGCAGGAGGTTGTTTTTCTGGGAACTTCTGTGGTCCTACAATTTTGGCAGTCCTTGTAGTATGGTGTACACATCCAGGCTGAAAAATGTCTGAATATGCAATTATTTGTGAAGTCTTATCTTGCTGAGCTTATAAAAATGGATGTAATTTAGCCCAGTTGGGGAGGTCTAAATCCCAAGGCCTGGGGACCAGAAGATTGCAGCCTGCGCCGAGTCGCAGATGAGCAATTATGGAGCAATGCCGATTGCTGATCAGTTCCTCAGCTGAAGGAGAGCAATAGCAGGTGGAGGTTTCAGATTCTACAGAATACAGGAGGAAGAGTAAAGATGCACTGTAAGCAATGGTTTACACATTACAGAATTCAAAGACGATATAAAAGATCTAAATAGAGCGTGTAACTATGAAATGTTATATTAATGTTCCTTATATATCCGAATTTTCCCAATAATTCTCCGCTAGAGAAAGTAAAGAGGTAGAGTCCAGTTAGATTTAGCTTCTGCATGCAGAAAAACCCCAAAAGGCTTTGGGTTAAAACACTTGCATTTTGGTTCTTTTCTCACACCCTTGAAAAATGTCATTTGGGAGTGGCAGTTGAAGTTCCTCATATCCTTTTCTATCATCTGGAAGATCAGCTTGCACTGCACCATGATCTTTGTCTTCTGCATAGCCACTACACCACTGTTCCTCTGGAAAATTCATTTATAAGAAAACAGTGAAAGTCAAAGACATCCAAGCAACCCTTAAACTACTAAGATGTGGTGAGATTCCCAAACTAACAGTCATGTTATTTGAATATAACATTTTGATCTAAGGTCAAAAACTTTTGCTTTCC